>NC_089875.1:110403961-110688961 GCF_040182565.1 Anser cygnoides
GGTATTCAATACCTTTTAGAATTATTAGCAAATAACAGAATTACTTTTGGTAACTTTAGCAGCCTAGTAAAATCAAGAAATTCATATTACTCTAGCAATTACCATAGTGGTTCTATCTTAATTAAAAAAAAAAAAAGCAAAGAAAAAAAAAACAATCTTTGAATGCATTTATAACATTATTTTTATTCTACGACTACAGAAAATGCAAGGACTATTTATCAATATTATGCTCAATTTTATTTAGGAATAGCTCAGAAGTGGAAATTTATTGTGCTTGTGACTGTCTTTTATTGGGGTCATATTTACAAAGTGTTTTGTTGTGTAAGTCTAGTTTTTCATCAGTATGCCATGTACAGTCATTATATAAGCTAAGGCTTGGCTATCTGCTATCAAGGTAAAGACATTTATATTCATGTATTCAATCTGACACAGAGGAGGTAGATTTAATTAACAGTTCATAAATCATATCATATTGCCAATCTGGTATGTCTATACCAGAAGGCTTTGATCTAATCTAAATTTCTATGTGCATGAAGTTTAGCTTCTTCCTTTCTCTGCTAATCACCAATCACTTTGGTACTGTAATAGATATAATAAAGCACGTATTCTTTGTATAAAGCACTGAATAACTTGATTGCTGCTTGTGCCTTCACATTTCAAAACCTTGATTTTATAATCAAATTGTTAACAGATTTCACAGAAAGGCTTCATTGCAAGTGGCAGCTGGATGTCTCTTGTTTACAATACAAACTGCATACCCATCATCAACAGCATCATAGGTAATCCTTCTAGTTTAAGCAGAATAGTCTTTTTTGGTACACCTCAGACCTCCATGGATAGAGAAAGAAAAACAAAAGCATAAAGCAAAACACTGAAAATGTGGTGCTAAGTATGTAAGTCATGCAGAATGTGACTTTTTCTTCTGCAGTGGGAAACAAAAAATTCATTTGGCGTTAATATGTTAGTCCTAATCACCTCCTCTTCACTAAAAAAGCATGTTCATACTCTCTTCAATACTCAGCCTGGCTCCGGTCTACTTCAGATCCTAAAGAATCTTAAGAAATCTTAAACATTGCTTTAAACAGAACAGAGGAGCCTGTAGCTAATTTATAAGATTAACTTTGGTCTTTGCAGTCCTGATTATGTTCATCAATCATAACAGCATAAATATTCTTATCAGTGTTTTGTTAGAATGTCAAAGCTGAAAGCTGTCAAAACTGTTTATAATTAAAAGCAAAGATAATCATAACATTCTGGAATCTCTGACTCCCCATTATGGCCCTCTGCTGTGGAAACTGCTAGGGAATATGCTATGGTTCTGCAAGAAACATTTAATCTGTGGAGGAAATGGAAATCATAAATCTTTCTTCATATAGACTAAGGAAAACAATTGCTTTGTTTATTTGTTTGTTTGTTTGTTTTAAATTTGTCCTACCATGACATGTAAATCTGTGATATTTGACATTGAAGCTATAAGCCATTTATCAAAGGCAGAGACAAATTATAGGAAAGGAAGTAGGAAAACATTTTTACTTTAAAGTGCTAATAGATAGATGCTTTCTGTAGCTCGTGTCAAATTTAGTGAACAATAAGAGAAATACCACTTCATGTTTCCTTGGTTACAAATCTCTTTACTTAAGACATTAGAATTTGAAAGTCAAGTGCAAGGAGTAAAAACACTGTTTAATATAGTCCAGGCTGAAGTTCTGAACCTCATTCTAGGACAGGGTAAAATGTATCTATGTATTGAATCCCAGTCAGTGACATTGACATTCTTCACAAACCAGGGGTCAATGTATTTTGATTGAGATTTAGGTATGAGAATATAGAAATGGAGCTGCCAAGGTTCTCTGCTTTTTTGGATGACCTATATGTTTTCAGATGTTTTCTCCTTGAGATTTAGGAGTCAGGGAACATCATCACTGTTCCCAATGGGTCTTACTTGTAAAACTGTTGCTCCAATGATAGCATAAAGATTTAAGGGAAAGAAAAAATGGACATTTTGATTTAAGCATCTTCAGGGAGGAATTCTCCACAGTAGTCAGTATGTGTCAAAGGAAATAAATCCAGGGTTTCAAAGAGTAATCTTGTTTCTGTGACCAAGTGCAGGGTCTTACCTACCAATTTGCAAGCTGTCTGAACACGTATCAGTATGGCTAGGATTCAGGGCAACACTAGTACAACTCTGATTTTATATCTTTTTATAGAGCAACTACAGGCTTAGTTCAGTTGTCCAAACAGAGACTTCTAGTGCTATTTTAAATTCCAGAGGGTGTCTAAGACAACCACATAGTGTTTACAGATGAGGCATGAGATACATAGAAATATTGTTTACACTCGTGTACCATCACTTGGGCACAATACTTTGATTATCTGAAAACGCATTAGACAAAAGGTTGTGTTACAACCTTGCTTTGCCACAGTTTCCTAAGTACCCTCTATGGTCAGTAGGGATCTAGTTAAAGAAGTTAGTGGAGCTCAGGACTTTACTGGAAGCCCCTGAAGTTAATGGAGTTGCTTAAGGTTTCCTCAGTAAGAAGATGCAAATATCTGACTAAAGAAAAAAAAAAAAAAAAAAAGATACTGCTGTTCATCTTTGCCAAGGTGGATCAAATATATGTTGTTCCTGCCAAAAGAAAGAGGTATTCAAAAGCCCAAAGTACTTTAATTCTCCATTAATATGCATTTTTTTCTATCACCTACTGTTTTAACTATCACATTTTGAGAAATGATGACATATGAATTCCACCACATTCTTTTGTGGTCAAGATTTGTTAAAAAACTCTTTGAAACAAATTCTGATTTCTGTGGGGCTTAGAAACCAAGGTTCAAGTGTTATCTGCATCCTAAAGAGCTCAGTAGCTGTAGAAAAACAAACTAACAAAAAAACACACAACCCCTCACCCACAGGCTCTAATGCCTTGATTGTGAAAAAAAAACAAAACAAAACAAAACGAAACAAATTGACTGAATTCAGTGTGAAAGTTCTTAATAGTTTAAAACCATATAATTTCTTTCAGTGAAAATATTTATAATATTAACAGTGCTTACTATGTTGTAGCAATTAGCCTGAGTATGGCCTAGTTAGTAAATCTGCTTGTGTAGGTCTGTGAACTTTAACCAACTTGCTGTAGTAGAATTAGACGAAAATATGATCAAACCCTCTGTCCCAAACAACAAGATAGCTGTGGTGTGGTCAAGGAAACAGGCAACCAAGTTATGCAATCAGCTTGGATATTAACAAGAAGTCCCAAAATGTCCTCAAGTATCTAGAACCAGCAGATTGTGAGCACCAACAACAGTGAAGCAAATCAGAAAGCATCAATAAATAAATAAATAAATAAATAAAGTCTGATCATCAGTGAGGTGATGGATGAGCAGTCAGCGAGTCAGTGAAGTGGATCAAAAACTGGCTGAATGGCCGGACTGGTCATTGGGAAAGTCTAGTTGGAAGCCAGCAATGAAGAGAGTATCCCAGGGGTTAGCACTGGGTCCAGTCTTTTTTAACATCTTCATTAATGATCTGGAAGAGTGCACCCTTAGTAAATGTGTGGATGACACAAGCTTTGGGGGGGCGGATGACTCACTAGGGGGTCGTGCAGCCATCCATGGGGACCTTGACTGGGGAGGAGGAGAGGGGGGCTAACAAGAATCTCATGATGTTCAACAAGAAGTGCAGCATCCTGGACCGAGATGAAGAACCCCAGGCACCAGGACATGCTGAGGGCATCCAGTTGGAAAGCAGGTCTGCAGAAAAGGACCTAGGAGTCTTAGTAGACACCAAGTCAAATATGAGTCAGCAATGCGCCCTTGCTGCTAAGGCTAGCAATGTTCTTGGCTGCATTAGGCAAAGTGTTGCCAGCAGGTCAAAAGAGGTGATCCTTTCACTGTACTCAACATTGATGAGGCTGTACCTGGAGTAGTGTGTCCAGTTCTGGGCCCCCCAGTATAAGAGAGATGGACTTACTGGAATGGGTCCAATGCAGGGCCACCAAGATGATCAAGGGACTGGAGCACCTCTCCTCTGAGGAGAGGCTGAGAGAGTTAGCACTGTTCCTCCTGGGGAAGAGGAGGGTCAGGAGGGGATCTTATCAATGTGTATAAGTACCTGAAGGCAGAATGCAAAGATGGAGCCAGTTATTTTTTTCCTGTGCCAGGACAAGAGGCAATGGGCACAGACTAGACCACAAGGGATTCTGCCTGGAAATCAAGAAGCATTTCTTTACTGTGTGATTGACTGAGCACTGGAACAGGTTGTCCAGAGAGGTTGTGGAGTCTCCCTCCTTGCATCTTCAAAAGCTGTCTGGCCATGGTTCTGGGCAACCTGCTGTAAGGGTCCCTGCCTGAGCAGGAGAGTTGGACCAGATGACCTCTAGAGGTCCATTCTAACCTTAACCATTCTGTGATTCTGTGACTCTGTGATTCTGTGTTCTTTAGCCAGTCCTATGAGTAAGAATAAGCTAAGAGTACTGAGATAAAAAATGGTGACTGAAAAAAAAACACAACCCAAAAACCACAAACCAAACTCCAGGGAAGTAAATCCAACACACCTTCATCAGTATCTTTCCATCCTCCAAAAAGCCCAGAGAGTGGAGAGAAGCCCAGGAAAACCTCACAGCCCAGCACTAGAACAATGCACAGCAGAGCAGGAACCACTGTAACAGCTGCCCAGCCCCCCTCCAAAACTGTGCCATCTCTCCCATGGACCAAGGAGGTCATGCAGGCAGCCAAGACATTAACCTGTACAGCTGCTCTCCCTCACTGCACCATCTCCCCCACAGCACAGGAAAGTCATGTAATTAATGAATGTGTGATTAAAGTCCTTTAGTATGCAAACCTTCCACATTGCCATTTGGTTTTACATATGACATATGTAGGTTGGACTTATTGGGGTGAAGGGAATTACGGGAGTCAGGGGAAGCAGATCTTACACAACAGCAACCTTGAGTAAGCTAGTGAAGAGAAATGGATGGTGATGAACTACTTTGATCCTGTTTTGATCCTTTGATCCTACTTTTGAATAGAACTAAGATCTGCGTGAGGCATCTGCAAGTAAAATGTGCTGACAATGAGAGGAAGAAAAGCCAACTTAGGGAGGTTTTTCCACTCTTGTTTTTACTTACATTAGCATGATCTATTCAATACAAATGAACATTTTCCACTCTTTTGCATGGAAATGATTTAATATTTTTGATTAAGATGAAAAGAAACAATGAAAGAAAGTTTCTTAGATTCTACATAATTTAGATAACGTGCATAATTCAGCAGGGACAAAATGTCAAATGAAATAGAAATTATCAGTCTGATGTAAACTGATCTGCCTTTCGTTTATTCAGCTGACCCTTACTTGTTGGCTGCAGAGAGCTGAACATTATCTTTGAGCCCCCAGTATCTTATTGGCATTTGTAACCTCATGCATGGAGCAGTAATTTGTAGTAAATATCCTCACACAGCGCTATATTCACAATAATTTCTTATCCGAACAGTGTAGTGAATATTGATAATAAAATACCAGACTTTAATGCTTGCTAACTGTTGCAGGACACTAACTATTGCATAACTTCCTTCCAAGTGATAAAGGCCAAATCAATAGGTATGAAAGAGAAAAAAATAAGAATTGTAGAATCACAGAATCATTGAATCATAGAATATCCTGAGTTGGATGGGACCCATAAGGATCATCGAGTCCAGCTCCTGAGATATAGCAGAAACATTGCTACCTAGAAAGAACTACGAAAACAAACAAACAAACAAACAAAAACATGGACAAATTACTTAAAACACAACAATATCCTTTTGTTCTCTTGATTCCTTTTTTTTTTTTCTTTTTTTTCTTCCCTGTTTGATGTGACAAATCAAGCCTCCAAGAGCACATATAGCCCTCATACCATTGTCTTTTGGTTTCATGTACACACAGAAGAACAAATGTCTTCTGAGTCCAGTGATGAGTAGCTTCTGTTTTATTCAGGCCCCAGCAAGGCAATGTGGTTAGACAGCAGAAGGTGCATAGAGCTGTTCAGTCTCATAAAAAGTCAAACTACTGTTAGTGAAATATTGTGAGTCTTGTAACAGAAGTACAATTTTTTATCTAGTGAATATTATACTTCTATAAGGAAGTTTCCAAGAGTAGCTGTTCCCTCTCTTCTTGTTTGCTATAACTGCACAAATAAGCATGTCTGAGATCATGCCACAGCCTTTGTCCTTACAGCTGGTCTTCCAGATTCCCATAAAGGAGAAGGGTCGAGTCCAAACTTTCTGTGGCTCATGCTCCTGGAAGGTGCTAAACCGGAAGCCTACCTGAAGCACCTGAGTGAGTATTAGTAGGCTGGAGCCAGAACCATGCCAGAGACCACAACAGTTTAAGTGTGAATGACCATGTGGAGGTGCTCAGGCCCATGCCCGGTTCAATTTGCTAGTGTTGGCACAGATGCAGAGAAGATTTGTGACAGCTAGAGAAGCTAATGTTCTTTCTACTGGAAGCACTGGTTTCAAAGTTTTTATCCTTAAAGAGAAAAAAAGTGAAAAGAATCTAACTTTGCTAGATAAGAAAAAAGGAAAGAAAGTGATCCACATTTATCAGACATTTCACTTGAGAGACGTTTGAAATGTCGGAGTGGAAAAGTCAGGATGAAGCAACAAGGTCAAATATCTTTCAAGACAGAAAAAAGCTGAAATAATTTGTATTGCCAGTTCTCTGTAGCAGATACTATCAAAATAGAATATTCATGCAAAACCTCCCATTTTTCAGTGAAAAATGATTTAGCTAATTTTTTTAAACCTTTTTAAGAACTCTCAATGAAAATTTTCCTCCATGGTTCCACTATATCTGTTACAGAGGGAAGTACATGTTATTCAGGAGATGGGGAGTGGCATTTAAATGAATTATTGAACACTTCTAACTGAAAGTGTCATCATTGCTTCATTTCAGATTCATTTGTTTTACAGCCTGTTTTACAGAACATCTTTGCTCAGGGACTGGAATGAAGAAAACTAATGTCACATCTTAACCTACTTTTAGGTCTTGCCTTAGATGTCCTAGTAGAGCTCATAGTCTCCAGCTGCCACAGGAGACCATCCTGCCTTGGTACACTTTATGTATTGCAATATTACACATTGTAATTTACATATTACCCAGTTGTAGTGCTTTAATATCAGACTAAATCCTGCTCCAATGACTGGTTGATAACTATATACTCAGGATCTAGAAACAATATTCATTAAACATAAAACTTGAAGATATGAACAATTCAAACTGTTAAACAGAGATTAAGACAGTCAATGTCTATGAAAAAAATGCAAAGACATTTAAGATAATACTTAAAAAAAGTAAAAAATTAACACATTTAAAAATATATAAATGTGCATATGTATGTGTGCATATGTATCTTTTTTTCTGTGCATTTCTATCGTATCACATAATCTTATTTTTCTTTTTCTCAATACTAGCTTTTACATGAAGAAGCCTAAATGTAGAATTTACTCTTTTATTTTATAGTATAATTGACCAAGGCATAGTATAAGAAATTAATATGTGCTCATCAGCTAAAATAAATAGAAAGTTGTATGAAGTGGCTAGAACATAGTTATATATGTGGCTAGAACATAGTATGCCAGGTCCTAACTTTTAGCACACATATGTAGTCAAATGGTTGTTAAACATAGGTTGTCAATATAGGTTGTTTCATTCAGAAAGTTTGCTATAAATGATACCTTCAAAAACATAACTATGCCACTGTAAGTTGTGACTACTCTTCAAGCTATCATATTCTTTCAAAAGAAATTTGGCCTAAGGGAAATCACTGCAAAACAACATTACTGAAATCTTTACTTTACTACAAACATCTAACAATGCAGGGTGTAATCCTGGCTTTACAAATAGCAAGCATTTTACCCTTGAGTTTCTCTGAGCCAAAAATGCACCTGAACTTTTGTGTTGGAGAGAGCTGACGCTATGCAATGAACATGTTCTGTAGTACACAAAATTATGATTAGTTTTGAAAGGATCATAGACAAATTCAGTGGAGCTATGTCTAGGGCTGCAGAGATTATCAAGTCCACTCACTGCATGCCAAAGCTAAGCTGATTTGTGCTGCAAATATCTCTGCTGATTGTAGAGATTTCCCCTTCTCAATGCCTTTTTACTTTGCAAATAAAAGCTTGGCATTTCAAGAGTAGCCCCACTTATTCAAGTAGAGCCAAGAAAGAATCTTTATTTAGTGCACAGCCACTATTACTTGCATCACTAAATTGTACCATTTGCTTGGCCTGACCCCATATGTTACACACACATCTGTCATTAATTGCAGATACAATATTGGTGTATTCTACTACTGTCAAGTCAAAATAGAATGAATTGAATTCACTAAGAAATGGAAAACAAAGAAAAGACGAGATATATGATAAAACTTCTTTAAGACACAGCTTTATATATGGCAAAGAGATACTGTATTTAGCTTATAGGAATAATAAGATAATGAGGTAATTAGCCCATTAGTTCATTTGAAATTCATAGTTGTATCCACCTACTCTTGCAGTTCTGCAATGCTGCAATTAAATGGTTTTATAACTCATTTAGATTTCCACAACTGACTGACTGACTCACTACTGTCAATGGCCATAGAGTGACAAAAGTGAGGCAGATTTTTGTCCTAATTAGACTGCAAAGAAAACAAAAGCAAAAAGAAACAAGCAAACAAAAATGTAGAGGTGCAATTTGCATTCACTTCTATACTGAGACAATAATGAAGAATACATTCAGAAACTCCTTATAATTCAAAGAACAGTCTTTCTGATGCTATACACTATAACAGTAGGGTATTTCCAGCACTATGCACTCTTGACAGGAAAATACCTTAGAGTTGTGTATGTTGAAAATATATAATAAATATGCAGGGTCATATTTATTATGCAGGGTCATACAGTTATACTGTATCATATTTAGATCATATTTAGAAAAACGTTCAATTAAAGGTTGTATTAGAAACTACATAGACTCTTGTAAATGAATGACTGAATCAAATGTTTGAATTGTATGAAATTAAATCAAATTTTGTAAATGAAATTTACGAAATCCTCTTCAAAAGGAAAGAACCTCATCAGATTGATGTTTGGGAATTTAAGTGTTAACATTTTTTTTTTAATTTTATTTTATTAATAGCTGCTACTATTTTGAATGATAGCATCTCCTCCTCCAGATAATCATAATCATTATGCCCGAGATGCACTTGAAAGACAATTTAGAAATGAAATTGTAGGAAAATCATCATCTCTTTCTAGGGAACATTGCTGATGGTGAGTTGCCTCCTCTACCATCTGTGATTTCCATCAGTGTTTTTTATTCAAGTTTATCAGAATTCAGACCTTGATACCTATCTATCTATCTATCTATCTATCTATCTATCTATCTATCTATCTATTTATCTAATCTACCTATATATCTCTATATTTATTTATCTATATATCATCTATATCTCTATATGTCTAATCTGCTTGAAGAGATCCTTGGACAACTCTTTAATATCCCTTATGTTTCATAATTGAAGAGTCCTTCAAGTTTAAAAGACATTCAGCACCTGTTCTACTCCTTTGCCTTTCTTTCCTTCTCCACCCCTAACAGTCAGGATATTCATGTTACTGAGATATTGTAAGATGAATTATAGCTGAGAGATATTTAAACTATATCTCTTTTTCTTGTACATGGGAGGATAGTTAAATTAACATCTAGCAGAGAGAATTACATGGGAAAATACCTGCCTTAAACAGACTGCGTAAGATGAAGATGATGCTGGCTGCCAATAGAAAGCATTCTGAAGAACTGGAATAAAGAAAGGTCTCCACCTCTGGTTTGTAAACCCAGACAAATGAAAAGAGAAATTACTTCTATCACCTTTTGGTCACCAGAAGATTCTAGATATTTTTTTCCTGTAGAATATATATATATATTTTCCTGCGGTTAATTTTGCCTATGCTATTCTAAACTTTAACAAATAACAAATTCTAGTCTGAGTAATGATTGTGACCATTTCATTTCACTAACTTTAGGTTTCACTTACCATGCTCGGAGTGAGAAAACATGGTTGAAACCATACTTAAGGTCATACTCTATACCCTAAATCAGCTGCATCTTCATTTCCAGATGAGTTGTAAACTACAGGTCATTAAAATAATATTGCATGACTTAAGTTATTATTTGGCAGAAAGAGATTGGCTGCTTGTCCGTTTTAGAGATGAAATATGTATGAGTCAGTGTGGTGTTTTAACACTGATGGCCAGGTCAGCTCCACCACATTGCTCTCTCACTCCCCCTCTTCAACAGAATAGGGAGAGAAAATATAGTGAATAAAAAAGGCTTCTGGATGCAGATAAGGACAGGGAGATCACTCATTAATTACCATTGTGGGCAAAACAGACTCAGCATAAGAGATAAAAAGATTCAGAAAAAAAAAAGTTAGTTGTTGCTTATTGATAACAGACTAGATCAGTGAGAACTAAAAGCAAACTAAAAACACCTCCCTCCCCATCTATTCTACCTCCTCCCCACAAGCAGCATTGGGGAATGGGGGCTGCAGTCAGTCCATGATGCTTTGTCAACCGCTGCTCTTTCGCGGTCACTCTCTGCCCCTGCTCCCCGTGGGGTCCCTCCCACGGGATGCCGTCCTTCCCGAACTGAGCCTGCGGGGGCTGCCCACAGGCAGCAGCTCTTCAAGCACTGCTCCCACACGGCTCCGTACCACGGGGTCCATCCCCCAGGAGCAAACTGCTCCAGCACGGGTCCCCCACGGGCGGCAGCTCCCCCCAGACCCCCTGCTCCTGCGTGGGCTCCTCTCCACGGGCTGCAGCTCCGGCCCGGGGCCTGCTCCTGCGGGGGCTCTCCATGGGCCGCAGCCTCCTCCAGGCCACATCCACCTGCTCCACCGGGGGCTCCTCCACGGGCTGCAGCGTGGAGATCTGCTCCGTGTGGGACCCATGGGCTGCAGGGGGACAGCCTGCTCCACCAGGGGCCTCTCCACTGGCTGAAGTGGAACTGCTGCTCCCTGCCTGGAGCACCTCCTGCCCTCCTTCTGAACTCACCTTGGGGGCTGCAGGGCTGGCTCTCTCACATTTTTTCACTCCTCTCTCCCAGCTGCAGTTGCACAACAGCTTTTTCCCCCCCTTTCTTCCATATGTTCTCCCAGAGGCCCACCCAGCCAGCATTGTTTCCTGGCTTGCCTCTGGCCGGTGGCAGGTCCCTTTTGGAGCTGGCTGGAGCTGGCTCTGATCTGACATGGGGCAGCTGCTGTGCTGTGCTCACAGAGGACACCCCTGCAGCCCCCTGCTACCAAAGACCTTGCCACATAAGCCCAATGGAGGCAGAGGTATAGAGAGTCTCACAAATAGCCTCTTACACAGATGCAAATGGAATTACTATATTATAACTGAATGGGGATAAACATCTAAATAACAATGTTTAATTTCTTACAGTACCCAGGTGCTGTGCAGGGAGATGCATACCTGTAAATTCAAAATTTCTTCTTTTTATAGAAAAGTCTTTACAGATATATATAAAATGCACTGAATACATCCCCAATTTTAGGACCAGATCGACTATTCAATCGATTTACCCATGTGAAATTAATTGCCTGTTCATAACAGCATGCTTCATGTACTTAAAACATACTGCCCTTCAGTAAAAAAGAATTCACTAGCATTTAGAAACTAAACAGCTCCAAGGTAATATGCTGGTAAATCCCAGAATAACAAAATATTTAGTTATTGACAGCAACTCTTGTCCTTGAAATCTCAGCATTTTAGTCTCATTTGCAGGAGGAACCAGAAAAAAAATTGGCAAGTAGTTATTCTTTGTTCAGTTTCCATAGCAACAATAATAATATATTCCCTCCTCCCCCTTTACTTTTCCCTTTACAGTGATGTGAATTTCTGGAGATTGCAGCTTATTTGCTACTGAATATAAAATTGCTCTGCTCCTGCCTAGGGGGAGCTGTGCTGCAACAAATATTCCTCAAGTATTTATGGGTATATGCTTGAGAATTTGGCATTGCATAATAACAATCTTGTGTTGTGACATGGTGACTCTTATTGTATAAAATAAAATGATACTACTAAAGAATCTATCATGATGTAAGTATACTTCTACCAGGCATTAACTGATGTTCTGATTTCCTTTTCTCCCTCTGGTAGGGAAGGAACACTGTTTTCTGATGTTGTGTCCCAGGAAGTTCATGCAGCTTTATAACCATTGACCATAAGTTTTATAGCTATGAGATCATGCAGCTTTATAGGCATTCCCAAAATACTACCAATGATAAATCTAAAATAAAGGAAGCAGCACAGTCAGTATGAGGTCCAGAGCAGGACCAGTACCGTTCAGCATCAATACTGTTCCACGAGGTGGTCTAAAGTGAGCTACACCCCATGGCCTGACTTTTCTGGAAGAAAAATAAAAGCCAGGAATCAAATTGTGGTAAAACCCACATTTTTTTTTTTTTTATTTTATATTTTACATTTTATTTATTTATTTATTTTTGGTCTGATCTTGAGTGGAACAGCTCTGTTTTACCCTCTCCTGGAGCCTACACTCATAAAGCATGCCTGGCATTTGAGGCAGAAGTCAGGTGTTGTTAGATACTGCGAATGATACATTAGAATTTGACAATTTTTGTATCACCCTGAAAAGTAGAGAGAAGGTTCATGAACCGAAGTGATAAGACAAGGGGAAATGGCCTCAAGTTGCACGAGGGGAGGTTTAGATTGGATATTAGGAGAAGTTTCTTTATTGAAAGGTTTGTGTGGCAATGGAATAGGCTGCCCAGGGAAGTGGATGACTAACCATCCCTGGAGGTCTTCAAGAAACATGTAGATTTAGAACTTGGTAGCATGGTTTAGTAGTGGACTTGTCAGTACTGGGTTAAAGGTTGGACTGGATGATCTTAGAGGTCCCAGAGTTGTCAGGCATGATCTCCCCTTAGTTGGCTGTCACCAATCACCTACTTATTTTCCACATGCTTTAGCAGAGCCTTCAGGAGGATCTGCTCCATGATCTTGCCAGGCACAGAGGTGAGACTTACTGGCCCGTAATTCCCCGTGTCTTCTCTTTTTTCCTATTTTAAAAATGGGGGTTATGTTTCCCCTTTTCCAGTCAGTGGGAACTTTGCTGGACTGCCACAACTTCTCAAATATGGTGGATAGTGGTTTAGCAACTATATCTGCCAATTCCTTCAGGACCTGTGGATGCAGCCCATCAGGACCCATGGACTTACACACCTTAAGTGTCCTTAGATGGTCTTGAACCTGATCTTCTGCTGCAGTGGGCTGTCTAAATTGTAACTTACTGTCTGCACAGAGGTTAGCTGACTTTTCTTTCCCATAGCTTTTCTTTCCTATGGCATCAATCTCTCTCGTGTACATTTTTACAAAATATAAAATATAAAACTTTAATTTTGTTTTCTCTGTTATCATTATGAAATGGAAGTGTTTAACATTGGTAACACAGGCACAGCTACCACACTGCTTTTTATGGAGCAAATTTATTGTCAGTGAAAGACTGAGTTTCATAATTTACAGTAAGAACTGCTGAGACAGATAACAAAGTCTACTTTCATTGTATCTTTTAGCTGTAAGGCAAAGTTAGTGGCATTTGTGACAGTATAAACATACAAACTAAGAAACCGCATGGGGAAAAAAAGCATTCTAAGTAACGTTTGTCATGTATTTGTTTAATGCCATGGTTCTTGAACAACTGGTGTTGCAAGACATTGATTTTGAAGAGATATTTGTATACTTTTATTGATGCACAACACTGAAATATAATACCTTTTCATAATGAAAGCTCTGTATGTTTCATTTCCATTTCTTTGGATATTAACCAGCAACTTGACGAAGAGCCAGATGCTAAAAAGGTAAAATAGATCTTTCAGCTTATATGTGTGCTAAAGCTCCATCTTGGGCAGATAAGTGATTTTTTCCATTCTTTTGCATCTACAGATTTGAACTGCAATGGTATGGCATAAGAATAATAATGTTCTCAGCCTTGACCTATGTAGTATTTCATCCGTAGACATAAGATGTTACGGTCCACAGGCACACCACAGCATTTTGTGTGGCAGTCAGCTCTGTCAGCACAGGTTAAAATGCAACAGAGGCACAAGCTCTGCAACTCAGATTGCAGACCCTCTTAGGGATGACTTGCAAATTAATATGTGAATAAACAAACCAAAGATGAAGAAGGTAGTTGGATTGCCACCTGCATATAACTCCTCTTTCAGCTGCAAGTGGGACAAGTGAAGATTTTGTTCCACCTCTACAAAAAGATCAAACTCTAATCTGTAAACTTTTCTTACAATGACAAGCACTTACATATGTCAAAGAAGTTAATGAAATCAACTACACCAAAGGCAAGGACTGCTTTGCATAGTTGAGGGAATACAGTCTGTAATTTTAAAAAAGATTTTGTATAATTTCATATACCTGAAGCATAATTTCAAAACTTAAAGCAGGTTAATAAGAACAGCATAATTTATGGATACCAAATATGTACTTTTCTCAAAGTAGCACTGCAGCTTTTAAGCACTGCAGAACACGAGTTCAACATGCGCAGCTTAGGGACTGGTGAACACCAGGAGGGCTCTTTCAGTGAAAGACAAGCTGCTCGTAGATTCCCTTTGGAAACCTCAGTGGAAACCAAAACTCATCCTGCTTCAGTGAGCAATTCCCCTGAAGCTAATGGCTTGATTGACAATTGCAACTCCATCAGTTCTTCTGGTTTATTTGAAATGGCTCATATAAGCCAAATGTATTATGTACACTTAAATTGAAAATGTCCTAGTTGTATTTGTGTAATAGCTTAGACAAATACACATGCATCCATTAGCCATGCTTTAAGAGGGGAACAAGAGAAAGTATTCAGTGTCACCAGTTTCAAAGGATCATGCTCTGAGTCAAATCCAAGTAAGAGCTGAATGCTTGTGGAAAGAAGGAAAAGTTGAGATTGTATCTCAAGCCCTATCATTAAATACTGGCAACAGCTAGCTCCTGTTCATTTTGATGGGAATTCTCACACAGATAAGAAGTCACCAATGCAAGAGTTCAACAGACTGACGTTTCTTTATTTTCATATAATTCCTGTAAATGCATACCATGGAAAAAATAAAACATGCTCTCCAGTTATTCACACAGTCAGACCTATGCAACACATGAACTCAGAGGTCTTCTTAACTTGCTATTATTCTATTAAATTCATTTTTTGTTTCCTTTGTGACATCTTTTTCTGTCTTCTAAGAGTAGCTTTATTACCATAGGCCATAATGTCATATATATGTATAAAAAAAAAAAAAGTAATTAAAAAAATCCTCCTTTAACTGTCAGAGTTCAGCACACATGGAAGTAATTAAATTCAGAAAAAGACTAGTCAGCTTTCCCCATCTTTCTTCAGCCAGTTATAGTTATCAATCTAAACAGAAAATCTCAGTTTAAAATTTCTGACAATTGAGCTCATGTCTGCAAATTCATCTCAAATATCTCACAGTCAAACCAGGCTACTGCAGAGTGCTGTTTTGAAACACATATGAAACACATTTGAAACACATATGACTGTGTTGAATGCTTTGAGAATCTCTTGGTGTGAAAAATGAAAAACGGTGAGTATAAGCTGTTGAATGAGAAGTTCTACCTTCAAGAAAACATGTGTGTGTAATTAAAAAATAAATACCTAGTGTCCAATCAGTTATTCTTAGATCAAATTTTAATATGCAAAATAAGCAAAAAAAAAAAACAGATGCTAGCACAGAAGACAAACTTTTCTGAAGTTTCTGCATAAATTGTATTTTCTAATGTCTACAGCTGCAGGTTTCCATGCTTTTTACCTTTCATCAGCTGATGATGATATGATTTCATCATATCATAAACACTAAGGAAAAATAGTGGAAGAGAGAGAAGAGTTATTTGTACAAGTAAACTGAAGATAATTTCACAAATGATAACAAATATGAAGCTTTCTATAATTAGTGACGACATAATTCTGCAAATGTTTTTGAAGATAATATTATGTGCAGTCAGTACAAAGGGAAGCACAAGGAAGTGATGCCTAGGATGATCCGTCAAGTAGGTTCAAGTGCACTGGAAGAGAGCTCATCCCTCTGGTGGCTCTAACAATTCTCCACTTAAACTCCAAATCTTTGTTGGCCAAGAAAGCCAACAGCATCTTGGCTTGTATCAGACATAGAAGGGTCAGCAGGACTAGGGAAGTGATTGTCCCTCTGCTCTTGGCTCTGGTAAGGCTGCACTCCAGAACACTGAATACTGTGTTCAGTTTTGGGCCCCTCACTACAAGAAGGACATCCAGGTGCTAGAGTGTGTTCAAAGAAGGGCAATAAAGCTGGTGAAGGGTCTAGAACACAAGTCTTATGAGGAGAGGCTGAGGAAACTGGGGTTGTTTAGCCTGGAGAAGAGGAGGTTCAGGAGAAACCTTATTTTACTTTACAATTACCTTGAAGGATGTTGTAGCAAAGTGGGGATCAGTCTCTTCTTCCAAGCACCAATGAGAAGACAACGGAAAATGGCCTCAAGTTGCACCAGGGATGTTTAGGTTGGATATTAGGAGAAATTTCTTTACTGAAAGGTTTGTGTGGCATTGCAATAGGCTGCCCAGGGAAGTGGTTGAGTCACCATCCCTGAAGGTCTTCAAGAAATGCATAGCTGTAGAACTTAGTAGCATGATTTAGTGGTGGACTTATCAGTACTGGGTTAAAGATTAGACTGGATGATCTAAGAGGTTTTTTCCAATCTGAATGACTTTATGATTCTATTACTCTATGATTCTTGCTTTGTACTCGCACATATGAGAGGTGGTGCCCAGAGAGGTTGTGGATGCCCCGTCCCTGGAGGCATTCAAGGCCAGGCTGGATGCAGCTCTGGGCAGTCTGCTCTAGTGGTTGGCAACCCTGACCAAAGCAGAGGGGTTGAAACTAGATGATCTTTAAGGTCCTTTTCAACCCAGACCATTCTATGACTTGGGGTTTGTTACTGTGACCACTTTGACTTGCCTTCCTATGGCTGTCCCTGACCCTCCTTGGTGGTTATAGCTATGCTTCACTGCATATTTCATGCTCAGATGTGGACAGACTCACAGAAACATTGTAATTTTCTTGTTATCACAAGGCTCTACTTCTATCTATATTTGCCAGCAATTCTAACGGAGAACGAAGCATTAACTTTTCCCATTTCTTTCAGTACTTGGCTCACAGATTAATTTCCACTGCTGCAAAGCACCAAAAAAAACCCCAAACCATATACATGTCAGGTGCTCTGGAGGACAGACATCTGGCCCACATACTTCTGTGGCCTCAATTATTGTCTTTGGCAATGAATTTCACCATTGACTGTTGAAAAAATGCTGCCTTTACTCAAATCAAAAAGAAATAGGAGGAATTTCCAAAGGGATAGAGAATTGTTCTAGAGAAAAAAGTGCTGAGGGAAGACAGACTAATAAGAGCTAAGAAGCAGAGAATGGAAAATAAAGTGGAGAGAAGGGTAAAAAAAAGCCAAACCAAACCAACCAAACAAAAAACCCACACATCCCATGACAAAAGGTAATAACCTGACTATGAATACAAATGAAGACATGCTCTCTGCCTAGTAACACTGCTGATGAGAAATGTATGGACATTTATAATGCTAATCACAATACAAACAAGCGAACTGTCAAACAGCAGCAGCAGCTATTTATGGCTAGTACACTGCCCATCCCAGACTTTCATTAATATCTCATTTGTATCCTCTGACTTTTAGGGCAATTTTAACCATACATTTATCCCCCCATCCCCAAGTCCACAGGCAATCATGATCTGCCCCATGTTTCTGGATGCATTTCATATCCCTGCACATCCACCCAAAGTAAGTGAATATGCAAAATTTAGTTATAGATCTTGGATCTGCATTTGACTTTGGAAATTTTTACAGACTCAAATGGGCACATTGAAAGCAATAATTGTGCTACTCACATAAACAAAGATCATATTTCCAACTCATACTTTTCAAAAACAGAACATAATAGTCAAACTAAGTGAGCAAATTAGGGCATTAGGAATGCCATGAGAAAGTGGAAGATGCAATAATAAAGAATACTGTCTTACAGAGTGAATAACTGTAAATTAAGTGCTGCTTTCACTTCTGATCACATCCTGATTTCTTTTTTAACCATTCTGGAAATCATTCAGTCTATATATTGCCTTGGGCAAAACTTCTCATTATTTTGCCTATTTTTATTTTTTTTTAAATACCTAACTCCATAGGTGTGACTACTGATCTTTAAGGTTTTTTGCCTTTTTTTTTTTTTGGGGGGGGGGGGGGGGGGGGGGAAGAGGATTGATTTTCATTAGAGAAAAAAAATATCCAGCAACCATTAAATTATTAATAAGCCACTGAGCTATACTACCAATATGCAGATCTTTTAAAACGAAATGTGATGTTTATTTTGAAAAAAATATCCATTTTGAAGTTTGCTTTAAGCTTTATATTTTGTATCATCTATTCCTAATCTCATGCGACCAAATACTTAAAGCTACAAGTGTTTATGCAGCTTTGCTGGGAAGATAAATAAGGTAAATTTATATATCATTTTATTTTTTAAAACATTTATTTTTTAAAACATAATTTCAAAGGATTTTGATGAGATTAGTTCTCATCAAAAGCCAATAGAAGCTTACAAGAATCTCAGCAGCTTCCAAGATGAAGAGAAAGAAATATTTTGTGACAGATTAAGCCACACGCACAGACTGAGTCACAGCTGGGATCATAACTCAGAAAACCTGACTCTATTTCCCAGTTTTTCCCATTCCTCTACCAAATGTTGCCCACAGGACTTTATTAGACTTGCACATTGGTTTTGGCAAAACATTAAATGAATTCTTGGGCAATGACACCTATACTTAAGGAGAACCTTTGTCTTTAACTAGATCACACAGAAGATGGACTGTTTCCAGTAACTACATAATGATCTATCTGAATCACTTTTTCTTCAAGCAAAATTCCGTTTTGGCATATTGAATGGGTGACATGAAATGTCAAGTTCATCTAGTCTTCAATATGTAGCCTTGTGCTACAGCAAAGTGAGGAAAAAGCTGAAGGCTTACTGACAGCAATATAATCTCCGTAACACTGAGATTGATCTAGTCTGCTGAGAAAGGGATGGCTGTGGTGCATATAAACGAACAAGCAGTGCTTTTGGAAAGATTGCAGCCGATCTGATCTGTCTGTCAGCAAAAGACTGAGGTTGTTCACTAAATATCACAGCCTCCAGCTTAAGAAACCATGTACAGGAGGCAAAAAGAAGATAACGAAGGATGAGAGAAAAGAAGCAGCAGATATTTTTTCTGTGCAGGCTCTGATTAAAATACAGTAGAGGAAACCATTCAAAGTTCAGTCAGCAGGCAAGAGAATCAAGAATGATAGACAAGGGCATAGCCAAACAGGTAATTTTTTTGTCTTAACCCTGATGTTACCAGGATTGTGAGAAACCATAAAGATATTAAACTGTTTCAAATATTATGTTTCTTTTTCCTATTCTTGGTGTGAATCATCATGAAATGCTACTTGAAGGTATTAAAAAATCTGTCCATCTGTATCTTTGGCCAAGAAGTTGTAGTCAACAGACTAGCAGCAGATTTTGAGGAATTTCTTAGCACATTTAGAAACTGTTAAAAAGCCTAGTAGTCTCCAACCCACATACAAAAGATAATCTATAGGGACTGCACATATCCTATCTTACTCTTCTTTTAATTCATCACATCATCAGTAAGTTTAAATATACAAACATTTTTTAATATCTTTATTTTTCCCCATGTAAAAGAAGGGCAAGTGCCCGTGACTACAAAATCATCCAGTCAAATTTTCATTACCCAGTAGGCCACACTATAAAATGTAGATTTGAATTATTGAATTTGATCCCATATGTATGTCAGGCAACTGAACTTTTCTACATGGCTTTGAAAACATGAAGATAATAGACCAGTGTTGCAGTGTCATTTTGTAGGATCTTTCCATTCCTCTGGTTATGGCTTGGTATATATCTGATACCAAATTAAAGATTAAATGACTGATGTTATTGAGTACTAAACAGTATTTTTCCCCAAAACACCTTTTAAGGGTGTTATTCCTTATACACAGGGACACAAAGGAAAACAGAAGATAAACAATTAATGCAAAACTATAACATATTCACTGGCTAATTTAGAAACAGAAGCAGGCTTGCAAGCACCTTCCATAAATTCACAGGCACCTAAATTAAGACTTAAATACCATTTCAGAGTTATCCATATATTTCTATAGAGACAATTAACTGGGTCATGGACAGGACACAGCTACCAGGCTCATTACAGCTTTGATGAAGATATGGAGCAGGCCCTTCCAGTGGATCAGATGACCGGGGAAACTCCCTGCCTCATGCAGCAGTAGCTCCCAAGTTTTTTGCATGTTCTTCCTGAAGTACCTAATGCAGCAATCAGTCCAGGTCTGAGATCTGCGTTTTTTCAGGATAAAACAGAACAGCCAAACAGCAGAGTGTAGGAGGCAGTATGATACTTGTGGCATATGATAAACTTAAAAATGCATGATAGAGGGCAAGGAAGAGAAAGTTCAGGTAGGCTTCTTCTTGAGCGTATAAACCTGCAAATGCAGCAGTGCTACCAGAGAGCTCGGGATCCATTTTCCTTGTAATAAAAATGTATTCTCTAGTGGTGAGGTTTCTCATTGGTACTAGACACAGGTGTGTTATACTGGAGTGTTTTGGGTTTACGTGGCAAGGGTTTGGTAGAAGGGGTGGCCTCTGGAAGTAGAGCCCAGCAGCTGCCCCATGTCAGATCAGAGCCAGCTCCAGCCAGCTCCAAAAGGGACCCACTGCTGGCCAGGGCCCAGCCAGGGAGCGACGCTGGTTGGGCCTTTGGGAGAGCAGATGGAAGAAAGGGAAAAAGCACCATGCAACTGCAGCAGGAAAAGCGAAGAGTGAGAACCAGCCTTGCAGCCCCCAAGGTGAGTTCAGAAGGAGGGCAGGAGGTGCTCCAGGCAGGGAGCAGCAGTTCCCCTGCAGCCCGTGGAGAGGCCCCTGGTGCAGCAGGCTGTCCCCCTGCAGCCCATGGGTCCCACACGGAGCAGATCTCCACGCTGCAGCCCGTGGAGGAGCCCCCAGTGGAGCAGGTGGATGTGGCCTGGAGGAGGCTGCGGCCCATGGAGAGCCCCCGCAGGAGCAGGCCCCGGGCCGGAGCTGCAGCCCGTGGAGAGGAGCCCACGCAGGAGCAGGGGGTCTGGGGGGAGCTGCCGCCCGTGGGGGACCCGTGCTGGAGCAGTTTGCTTCTGACGGATGGATGGACCCTGTGGTACAGAGCCATGTGGGAGCAGTTCTTGAAGAGCTGCTGCCTGTGGGCAGCTCCCTCAGGCTCAGTTCGGGAAGGACGGCATCCCATGGGAGGGACCCCACGTGGAGCAGGGGCAGAGAGTGACCGTGAAAGGGCAGCAGATGACAAAGCATCATGGACTGACTGCAGCCCCCATTCTCCAATGCTGCTTGTGGGGAGGAGGTAGAATAGGGTGGATGGAAACGGGGGCAGGAGGTGGGGGAAAGGTGTTTTTAGTTTGCTTGAAGTTTCTCACTGTTGTAATCTGCTAGTGATAGACAATAAATTACATTAATCTCCCTGTGCTGAGTCTGTTTTGCCCATGATGGTAACTGGTGAGAAATCTCCCTGACCTTATCTCAGCTCATATGCCCTTTTCCTTTGAGAAAGGGGAGTGAGAAAATATTTGTGGTGGAATTTAGCAGCCCAGCAGGGTAAATCTACCACATTGATAGTGTTGTGAGCCCTCAAGAGGTCTACAATGTTAGTGAAAAATCCGTCACCCAGTAGCAGCAGGATACTCTGCTAAGACCTGCACACTAAGAACAGTTTCGAGTTCTCAGTTAACAGCAAACATTGATCGTGACCCAGAACGCATTGATGTAAACCATGATGCCAACTCAACAATAAAAGTCTGGGTGAATCCTGTAGCTCCTTGCAGATGGCATATTTTTTCCAACAGTTATTTGCTATTTTTTAGTGTAAGGAATTTATTACTTTAGACAGGAAGAGTTTTGGGGAATGGCAGGTGGAATCCCAGTAGAGATGAACAACAGAAACCAGAATTGTTCTGTTATGCTTTCTCCTTGCTCCATCCCCGTTGTCTTTCCCCACCCATGCATCTTGTGTGTTTTTATCATGCTCTTGCTTTCTGTGCAGGCAGCGACATGTAGCAGAATGTTTGTCATCTGCTTTCCAATTCTATCTCATGGTCTTTCATGGATGACCTGGCCTTCAGTACTTCTAGAGAAATGTTTATGTGAGACTGTGGCTCCTGATAGTATTTTAACTGCTGATTTTCTTTGTTGTTCAAAGATTGTATGATGAACTAATTAAGCAGAAACATATACACTGAAACTTCAGAGGGACTGTTTGTTGCTCAGATATTATAGTATCATAGAATCATAGAATGGCTTGGGTTGAAAGGGATCTTAAAGATCATCTAGTTACAACCCCCCTGCCATAGGCAGGGATGCCACCCACTAGATCAGGTTGGCCAAGGCCCCATCCAGCCTGGCACTGAACACCTCCAGGGATGGGGCGTCCACAACTTCTCTTGGCAACCTGTTCCAGTACATCGTTATGTTTACAGCGAAGAATTTCCTCCTAATGTCTATTCTAAATCTATCCTCTTTTAGTTTAAGACCATTCCCCCTTGTCCTATCTTTATCTACCCAAGTAAAGAGTCCTTCTGCATCCTTTTAGACCCCTTTAAGTAATGAAAGGCCTTGAGTGCTCGAGGTGAGGCCACAAAAGCACTGAGCAGAGCGGGACAATAACTTCCCTCAACTGCTTAGCAATGTCTTGCTTGATACACCCCAGGGTGCAGTCAGCCCTTTTGACTGCCAGGGAACACTGTTGACTCATATTCAACTTGCTGTCAGCCGTAGCTCCCAGATCCCTTTCAATGTCAATTATTTTCAGCAGGCTTTCCACCTATGTCTTCATTACACTCATTGACTCACTTCTTTTTTTTGTTACATCTTTTTCTTGTCTCTAAACAAATAATTTATTTCCCTGACTTTATTGACATTGTTTTGTTCTGCCTCAATTCATGTGTTTTGTGAGTTTTAAAAGTCAAAGTAAGATTTAAACTGAGTTAAGTTCATGTTATTATAATGACATCTTCACAAACAAAACAAAACAAAACATGAAAGCTGCTTGTTCCTGTCTGTTATCACCAATGGACAGCACAGAGTTCTTGCAGTCAGTTATTCCAGCGCAGTATGGTTTATAGCTTAAAAACTGGATTATTAATTCATGAGTCACGAAAGTCAATATAACTTTAAAGCTTTAAAGATATATAGTTATTATAATACACAAATATAAACCCAATAATTTCACATCCATTGATTTCTAATGGCTTCACAAACGAGTAAAACTGAGCATGAATGCTAGCAGCCATAGGCCAAAACTGTAAGAGGAACCAGATGAAGATTAAACTATTTGTACAGTCATATTTGGGCCTTGCACTTGCTTCATTTAGTGTAGATATAGAATCCATTCTACTGCAATATAGTCAACAAATTACAGGAGCTGCTTGCATGAAGTTCCTTCTGAAATGCTTCCATCACCCCTCTAACAGTGTCGCAGAATCATAGAGTAGCTTGTCTTGGAAGGGACCTTAAAGATCATCAACCCCCTCTGCCATCGGCAGGGGTGCCACCCTTTAGATCAGGTTGCCTGGGAACTTGTCTAACCAGAGCCTTCATCAGCATCAGATCAGGACAGACTTGTAACTGGGCTTCCTAAACAATTCCAGCAGACTTATGAGATAAATAAGGCATCTACTTCACTTTACAGTGAAGTCCGTATTTAAATGGAGTTACAATATAGATCTATGCAGAATTATGTCATGATCATCAACCTGCTGTAGGTGCTGCTTTTAAACACTTGCAGGTCCCCTTTTCTTCTCCTCACTCCCATGCTGAGGAAACCAAGAATCCTTCCTCTACTGACATCTTCAGAGGGATACAGTCATTTTGTACTTACCTCGCTCTCATCACAACAATACTGTGAAATCTCGCAACCTACATACAATATGTCTCTGAGAAGGGCAAATGCCTTCACTTCATAGGCCATAACAGAAGTGCAGATTAAAGAGGAGATCAGTAAAGGAGGCTGGAGGTATTTGGTCTAAAATAAAAATACCACTGTAGAACCCCTCATGCTATTGTTTTTTACATCTTCAGACATTTCAGTTCATTCACTACTGCCTTAGTTTACATGAAAAAGTTTTCAGATGCAGCTGTTCTTGCCTGGGGGTGTCCAGAAGTTTTCACATTCATCCTCCAGTATGCAGCCCAAAAGCCAAACAGATAACATAATATGGTGGTTTTACCTTGCTGAGCAGCTGAACTCTGCCACAACCACTCTCTCAGTCCCCCTCCTCAGAAGAAGAGGGGGAGAAGAAAATATGCTGGAAAGAAAAAAAGAAAAGGCTAACTGGTTGAGATAAAGATAATTTAATTAAAGGGAAAAGGAAGAGGGGAAAAACAAGTAAAGGCCGTGTAGTAGCACAGAGAGAGAAAAATATATATTCTCTACTTCCAATCAAAGAGAGATGTTTGGCCACGTCCTGGGAAGCAGGGCCTCAATATATGTAGCACTTGTTTGGAAGGACAGACATTTTCATAACAAGATACTCCTCTCTTCTTTCCCTTTCCCACCTTCTATTGCTGAGTATGACATCATATGGTATGGAATATCCCTTTAGTCGGTTTAGGTCAGTTGCCCTGGTGAGGTCCCCTCCCCACCTCTTGTCCACCCGCAGCCTGCTGGCTCTGGGGATGTTTAGAGGGAGTCCTGATGTTGTGCCAGTATTGTGCAGCAATAGACACAACACTGGTGTGATACCAGTGCTGTTCTAGCTATGAGTGCAGAGCACAGCACTACACGGGCTGTTGCAGGGAAAGTTAATTCCATCCCAGCCAGACACAGTACACGTAAAAATACCTTGAGTGGCATAGTTCAATACACAAAGATAGGTGTTTTATGCTCCTGTTTTTAACCCTCCCCATCCGTGCATCTTTTTTTCTTCCCCCAAAGAATTGTCATACCTAGCTTTGTACAATAACCAGCTAGTTACATTCATCTACATTCTGAGGGAACTGAGGGAATAATGAGAGGACACTGACGGATATTCAGACCAGCAGTTCAGGGAATCATTAGCAATTGGCCTACATTAGCTTTTCTGTTATTCTGGAATGTAAAAGCTTTCAGCTACTCTTTTTGAAGCTTTTGGGGAAAGAAAGACCAAGACATGAAGGCAGGAAGGTGGAAGGAAGGCAGGAAGGCAGACAAGAAAGAAAGAAAAAAAAAAAAAAAAAAAAAAGAAAGAAAAGATTCACTGGACCAGAAAAAGGAAGGAAGAACTGAGATGAACATAAAAAACGGCACTCCCATTTCCTCCAGAACTCTAATCTTTGGGTTACTACAGAAAAGACATACAGTGCTTAACACAACTCATAACCAAGAATCAGATATTACTTTATTTGAAAGACATATCGTATAAATCTTGCTGCAGCAGAGTGCTTTCCATCCCTAAGGGGAGATAGCTCCCTTATTTTCCAATCCACTTTAGGTACAAAAGTTCACAGGAAGGTGATTCACAGGTATACTTTTGTATTGCCATTTTTATCAACTAATTCCATGTGCTTCAAAACAGCTGTATTTTAAAGTACCTAATTCTCCCCAGACCACATTCAGGGATTGAAGGTATGGAATCGAGAAACTTTGATTTACACTCCATGGCATGACTGGAGGTGATTAGAAAGATTCCCAATCTACATTTCTGACTAGGTCTGGTCCTGACACCCAAAAAAGCTTACACAAAACTCCACAGATGAACAACACAGTCCTCTGTCTTCTGGACAGCCTTTGTCACATAAAATATTTTATCTTCTTTCAAAAAACAATCATGAAGTATATTATTCTAAAAGGAGGGTGATTCAAATCTTCAGTAAGTCAAACTGCTTTTTACAATATTGCCACAAAAATGAAAGAGCTGGAAGCAAGTTAAAAGTTTTCCACCCAGGAAAAGCTATTCTTAGAAACAGGAGCATCATGTCAGCACCTGACATGAAACTGCCTCATTACCCAAGTGCATTCAAAATAATTATAATAAAAAGCCCGCCCTCTTTGCTAAACTATATTTTACTGCATGACGTCTTCCGATCAGATGTCAGAACTACAGTTATTATATATAGCCTGTCTATAATATCTGAATGATTCCCAGATCAGTGAGCATGTAGGACCACTGATGAGCTGCAGATACTTTTTGTATTGAGTCTTCAGCAGCCCTTGGAAAACTCTTTGACTCTTAGAATACTTTAAGAAAGTTATTAAGCTGGGTCATTGATGGGCGTGATCTTTATGGCTCTAAATATTAAAAAACAAAGAATTTATTTCCTGAGTTTGGAAGGATTTTTTTCTTTCTAAAAAACAAAACAAAAAAAAAAAAAAACAAAACAAAAACAACAACAAAAAACCTACAGAAATCAAAAGGACTGATGTTAAGAAAGTGATAAAAATTTTGTTGTCATAACAACTGAGCTGACTGAGTAGAGAATCCAGAATAACCTAATTAATTTTTCAGAGTGTGAGAAAACTTTTAGGGTCATTTTGTTCAACAGTCAAATAACAGTAAGTCAATACACACACACCCAAAAAAAAAAAAAAAAGTGGAATAAACATATATGTTAAATCTGACATCCTAAATTCTGACTCATACAAAACTGATTTTGATATCTATTCTCACTGAAGTATTCTGGATTTTAAAAATATTATTCTGAGAGACTGCACAGAGTTGTTTTGGAATGAAAGTACAGAAAACCTGATACTTTGGTCCTGAGGTTACATTCAAGAATCATGTGCTGCCTCCACTGAAATCATTCACTGTTTTACCCATACAAAGGGTCTGGAACTTAATATTGACTCTGGGTTTTGCCCTGAGATAGTGTAAATTATCTTTACTTTACTGACTTCACTCTCACAAAGCAAATTTACTGTCGTAGAAATTGAGTTGTCACCTACAAATCTACTTAATCTTGTACCAAATCTTTGCTGAAAGGATAATAATAGAAACATTTGAATTCAACAGGATTCATTGATTTCCTGGAATGAAAACCTGCAGGTATGCCTGCAGTTTTCGTATAACAACTGTTGTCCTTTGCGACCCTGTTCCAGATGATAATTAGTCAAAATTCAGCCACTGGACTCCATGCCAATATCTCAGTTAACCAAGAATCCATCTTTAATGATAAACGAAAGATAAACTATGCTTATTTTTGTTCAGCAGACAATTTAGTAATGTGTTAAACTGTTTTATACTTAATTAATATATATGTTAAATGGTTTATAACTGCCATAAAGTATCTCATTTGCTGTATTTTATTTTCCCATGGTTACAAATGGGCATCATTTGCTCTTGGGACTCTGCTGTGCTGCAGACAGAGTGGAGTGGATTTATAAGAGGGTTGTGGCAGCTTTTGCTTCTCCCTTAGTGCTAGCCAGAACACACTTCATGCTACGCTACAAAGAGCAGCTAAGCTCTCTACAACAGTTTTATCCCTAGCATAGGTACCTGGAGGCACCCAGAGCTTTCTCTCTTTCTCTTATACACCTTGGCTTTCAGTTATTCACGACTTTTCCAAACAGTGAGCATGCAGGCTGGGTATACTTTGCCACAGACGGAATTCTGATGAAGATGTTCTTAGTTTTTCTTACATAATCTGCTTCTTTTCAATAAGTCTGTCTGTGATTACAGTGGCAGCCAACAATACATAGTGACTCAATGAGCTACCACGCAGATGACTCATCAGATCTGCTAAGGTGACTGCAAGGCCATCAAGGTAATGCACATTATCCCTTTCATCATCCCACATAAATAAATAAAAATCACTCACTTTCTGCAGTACCATATTTTTTTCATACCCTGAATCTGTTTCCACAAATCCTTCACTCACAAAAACATGGCATGCAATATTATTTATTTATTTATTTACTTATTCTGAATTATTTTGTTTCCAAAGATATACTTGTTACTTTAAATCCCAGTATTTCCCTCTGTGTGATCACTCATGCATCAACTCAGCTCACTTCATCCAGGGGAAATATTTTTTGACAAAATAAATGCCAATCTTTGGTGGAGGGGAAGCTTTTTGATACAAGTTTATTGCATATTCATCTACATGAACTGGAGGTGCGTTTGCAGTACAAATATTCTTTACTAAGTTTACTACAGATGACAAGAAAATAGCATCAACAGAAGAGTGAACCAGTCACTCACAGGGTACCCTGTCAGACCTACAGGTTTCTGTCAGCCTAATGACGAGGTGAGTGATCACAGACAGCGCTTCTAATTTGCAGTTGATGCTGTCAAGACAGCACATACTTTGAGATTTTATCACCTTCTGGACAACAGTCTGAGGTGGGTGGATTCTCAGGCTTTTTAAAGTTATGACAGCAAAACACATTTATGGGGCATATGTAAACTTTAATTAGAAGGTTTAAGTAAAAAAATCAGGTTCATCCAGTAGCTACCAAGTTGTGCTAGCAGAGGTATGAAAGGAAGTCGCGCTTGATTTTCACAGCTTCAATGAATGTCAGTAGATACTATAATGCTGAACAAGAAACCAAAGCTCTCACACACACATACAAGAAAAAAAAAATTCACAAGCAAAAAAAACCATGGTTACTCCTGTTCCTTCCTGAGGCACTTCAAGTTCACCTGGCACTTAGCACAGAGAAGTTGTCTCTTTCTCACTGGCCGAAAGGCACTGCTGGGAGAGAAGGAGTCACTGTCATCTTCCTCTGTTTTGGAATGGTGTGGCAAGTTCTGAGACTGCCTACCAGAACCAATCCAGCAGGTTTATCATGGCAAACACCTCTGGGTATCAGGCTGAACTGAATTTTGCTTAAGCATTCATGTGTCTTGGGTACTGACCTGATCAGGAGCTGGGACATTTCAGTCCATAATCAGACTATTCCTTGGGGGTACCTAAAACTCTGGTAGTTATAAGGAGATCTAAATTCAAGACTGATAAGAAATACAGATATAGATATAGATAGATATAGATATATAGATATAGATATAGATGATATAGATATAGATAGATATATACACAACCATATTGTATATGGTTGATAGATCCTACCCCATCAGTAGGAAGAAGTCCTGATGCCAAGGAGTAAATTAGCTACCTCAGATAGGCATTCAGTTAAAGTTAACTTTCCAGAGAAGCATCTCTACCCTCCTGATAGGGAAGGATAGGTGACTAGTTCATTTCAAATCTTTTTCTCCTTTCACTGTTTAGAGAGAAATACTAGATGATGGAATTAAATGATGGAACTAAATTCATAGATGCTTAAATTTCAGTGTGGTAATGCCTGCTCTAATCTTATAAGAAAATTTGTGCCTTAATCCTACTTTACTTTTCTGAATTTTGATGGTTTATTTGAATTAACATTGATTTACTGGCAGATTTACTGACAGATACTTGATACAAATAGAGTGAAATCATGTTCCCTTTAGTGTACATGACAGCATTGTCATTGCCTTTAGCAGGGACAAGTTTTTATGTATATCTTGGACTCACTTTTGCAGTACCGAAGCTAACAGCTTTTCCCTCATTATCTACTCAGTGATTGTCTTCTGTGATGACAGTGCTCCCCTTTTACAAAACATTTTAGAAGTTTCCTAAATTAACATTTACATTGGCATGCCTGTTATTCTGTTTATGCACAATTGAAGATACTAATAGGTGAATTGGCACTGTAAAGCAGCTGTCAGTGGGGAATTTAGATGACAATTAGTATACATTTAATGCTTTAACAAGTTTTGAGGATATCTCACACAAATGCACATTTGTATGTGCAGCTGCTAGTCTAATAAACCAAGGACTTCATTAATTATTTTCCCAATCTAATTAGGGAACACAAACGCTTATTTTATCAACAGAATTACAAGATAACTCAAAGCAGGACAGGTAGATTGAAAACACTGTAGAATTAATTACTTTGACTTCACAAGGGCATCTGGCTTAATATGCTACAAGCAAACCAATCCAAAACACTGTATAGCTGATGTTGGTAATTATTATTGAATTTGCTATTAAACAGACTCAGTGTAGTATCACCACTTTATTCCATAGAGAAGCATGCACATAAAATCTTAAGTTGATAATATAAGATGACACTGACCTCTATCAGAGCACTCGTAGTTGGGTCTGATTTCTGAGAGGACAGATTAGCATTGGTTGGTGCTGGGATCTCAGCTGTGCCATCCACTGGTGCCATTCCACTACAGAAGGAACCAGCTCCATTACCAACATTTATATCCATAAGCACTTGCATATTTCATATGAATGTTTTGAGATGGGATCATAAACTGTTTGCATTCTTTAGCAATCTAAAGGATGAACATTTAATTTAAACTCATCATTGTTGCTGTTTTCGTGGTCAGCTAGGGAGAAACACTTCCAGAAGATATACACACATCATTGTAAGCTCTAGACTTCACTGGGAACATATCACTCACTGGAGACACCTATATCTTAACACTGGCTGTAGAAGGAGCATATATGATTTGCTTAGGCTAGATGTCTGGTTATTTGAGTGTTGGTGGATGAGAGGAATCCCTCTCTAAATGGACAAACACAGAGGGCAGAGATACACATAATCTTTTTTTCAGTATTTTTAAAGGCAACTTTCCACAGTTATTAAACAATAAAACTTGCTGCTAAGACTATCTAAAGACAAGAATGATCAAGATTTTCTACATTAAGAAAATATTTTCTACTATTTCACCTTAAGTATATGAATTAAAGCATTCAATGAATACTTTTTGGGATGTCAATAAATACGATTGGCACGTCTAAAATGAAATTCGCACTATTAAATTCAATTCTTCACATTATATATATATATATTTAAGATATTTTTTAATGAAGTCCCATTGCCTCCATGTTTAGGAAAAGCTATGTAATATTCAACTGCATGATTTAGTGTTAGGTTTGTGTCATTGACTTGTTACACAAAAATAGATTTGGATTTGCCCAATATATAAAATTTTATATTGGCAAACTGAGTTTTGTTGTTTTGTAGCCTTGAGTACTTGTATTTGTAACTATGTTACTTTATTAACAGAATTTTGCTGTCTGATAAATCAAAAATATTGATGGCAGCTTTTAGTACATAAATTGCAAAACAATGTAAGTACTTGTGGTTGGTTCTTAGATTACTTAGGGTAGAACTGTGATGAATATCAATCTCGTGTAATTTCAATAGTATCTACATCACAGACCTTTGACATATTCAGTCTTGATTTAAAATTCCAACAAATGGGATAAGGATGTTTTTTGCAATTAATTATCCTTTATTAAACTTTTATGTTTCAATCTTAACCTGAATTTATTCAGCTTAATTTTGTTTGAAAAATTAGATTTCATTATAGCTTTTTCTGTAGAAGTATTAACCTTTATCACAAATCTTTCTCTCCTGAGGGGCTATGTTATCAAATTAATTCAAAAATATTTATTTTCAATTCCATATCCAAAGGTCTGCTTTTTTTTTTTTTTTAATGTTTGCAAACTATAAAACTTGAATTTACAATGAAAGAAAATTGCCAGAAAAACAAACAAACCAAAACTAAAAAACTGTGCCCATTTTTCTGAAGAAGCTGAACATCTTGTGAATACAGACTCCATTGTGTCAACAGAACTAGCTTTAGCACATGCTGCAAGGTATCCTGCTTTTTTTTTTTTTTTTTTTTTACCTTTTGTGCTTTCATAAATTCCTATTTAAAATTTCCTATCTTAAAATTATCAGTACAGATAACAAATTAGTCAATTTGAGAATTATTAGTTTTTAGACTCAAAATTTAAATCCCATGTCTACATTTTAAACTATTTCCAATTAATTACTGAATTACATTGAGTAATGGAAAAATGGAATCATCTTATAAATCACATATGATTCTTAATTAATTAATTAATTAAAATAATAATTAAAAGAATATAAAATAATACGATAGCAAGACCTTACTTGCCAAAGTACTGGTGCAGTACTGGTGCACCCACTAAGTAGCCTGTAAGCAAATCATAAAATACCTAGACAAAATTACAGGAGCCCATGATTCTTTATTTACACTTGAGCAAGACCAAGAACAATATCCAACAGGGGATGGAGCCATGCATTCATGTCATCTATGTCTGTATTTGCCACAATCCATTTTTTGGTGTTTTATTATGGTATACGTTTGCTCATGGAGGCTATTTTCACCTGATATAACTTTTGTTTGTATCTCTTTTTTCATTTTCAGGGAACAATAAGGAGAGCACGTGACATTGGACTGTGATGTTACTCTCCCTTTGACATGCAGAAGGTCTAATCCATTTTGTAATTCTGGTCTGGTATGATTACTGAGCCTAGAAAATAAGTAAATCTCTAGACATAAAATAATACAAGGATCTAAAATAATACAGAAAGCACAGCATTTACTTCATTTTGAAGTAATGGGAGACTAAGTCTTACCAATACATGTGAATTCATATAAGTCAGGTTTAATTAAGGATAAAATAAATTTCCTTCTAGTGTCACTAATACATCTAGTAATCCTCCACATGCACGGCAGCCAACTCTGACTTGATACTTTCCTTTTATATGTGAATTTACTTGACAGTTATTAATGCTGACCTCTGGCGAGGTTTCCTCCTTTAATTAGATGGGATTTTATTCTCACTAAAACTTACAGCAGTAGGCTTTGACATTTTTCTTTTTTACATTTAGATTTCATAAGACGACAGTATCATTACTAGTATTTCCAACACTTACTTTATGTGGAAGAAAAAAAAATCTGTTATCTTAACTACAGATTCAAAACCAACAGACACAGTGTTTGTGAGTGCACCTTCCAGTATTTCATGATGGTGAAGCACATACAGCTTCACAGCAAGAGGCAAAGAATGCAGCAAGCAGCAAATGGCTAAAAGCCCAGAAATTCAGAAAACCTAAACTGGCTGAGATTTTGACATTCATTACATATTTATTTTACAAATATCCTTGGAGAGAGAATGCCTTTCCTAGATATTAAAGTAGATATTTATAATATTTGATTCTTTATTTTTGTATAAATGAGACTTAAATCCATCAGGGTTATGGTGTTACAAAAATAACCTAGTGTGAATGTCTCCTCTGTTACTGAAAATTGTAATTTGTTTACTTGTTTTCCTTGTTTGAAAATAATCTGTAGGACTGATCACAGACAAGAGCAAAAGGAGCTATTTTTATTAACATAGGAAGGCTGTAAAGTGTGTAGTGTTGAAGACGACAAAAAAAATCAACTCTCTCTGTGGGCCTACAGTTTATTTTTTTTCCTAATCTAAGAGGTGAAAAGTAGTTGGATTGTTCTTTTTATACTGCTGCTCAGTTAGAGTGAAATATATCTATATAACACAATTGGTTGCTCCAAAGAGGTCAAATTATCCAGGCTTTGATATCCACACATTGTCATAGTACTGTGTGTAGTTTTGTTAGATTTTCCTTGGGTATAACACCATGCTGACACAACTGCTTTGCTTCATTTTTCGCAGAACCAGCTCTACCGAACCTTATGTGAATTCCCTGGGCTGCACACAACTCTGCACGATCTGCAGAGGGGGCCTGGCAGTGCCTGCTTGGCTCTGAAGACAACAGCAAAAAGCTGACATAGTTTTTAGACTGGCTATTTCACGTTTAGAAGCTGGAAAGTCTTACATGTTCAGCCCTAGTCCAGGTTTTTTCCAATTTTTTTTCAGGTTAGTGCTAAAATTCATTGAAAGTTAAAGCAAGAGTAAGTCCAAAAGGAAAAAAATATGTATATATATATATATATTCTATGAAATGAACTTCATACAAAAAAAGTTACAGTGTAATCCTGTCCAATAGGCCATTGCTGCTAGGCACAAGTTTATACATAGTCATTGCCATCGCAGGGTGTTTGTCTACAGAGTCCATCCTTTCCTGCAACAGAAGGAATAAGTCCACCTGTGAAGGAATCTGTACAGCTTCTTGCCTGGCTTTGGTGGCATGGTGTTACTGCAATATATATATATATATATATATATACATATATACATATAATTTATATATATATACATATATATATAAGTTTATGAGCCAGCTACTTCCCAAATATCTGGAAGCACAAATATGACACATGCACACATGTCCATGACTGCAGTCTAAAGCACAGGGCAGTATCCTATCAGTACCAAGTCCTTACATGGCAAAATAGGTTTGACATACTGCCAGGATGCCAACTGTATGGATTCTCAGCTAAATTTGACTTTTATTATCTCTTAGACATTTAAAGCACACATGATCAAATTTTTTCTTCTCTTTGTTCAAAACTACAATGACAAAAAGCACATAAGAGTGAGAAAAAGCTTGAAAAGTGGAACAAGAAAACGGTATGAACTGAAGGATGATGAATAGCATATCTATTTATTGCCTAGGAAAACTCAATATAACTTTTACTGTTTTAATTCCAGTAAGAGAAGAGGGACATAGACTTAGTTCAGCACATGTGGCACAAAGATACAAGATAAAATAATTAACCGACAAACCTGTTCCTGTCCAAGTGTTACAGAAGAGAAGCAGAAAAGAAGTGATGTGGGCATATCCACATGCAGTTATGCCAGAATGATAAGTATCCAAGTTTTCAAGAACAAGAGCTGTACAAATGATAAGGAATCTTACTTTATGTATTTATTAACAAACCAAATAATGGTGCAATGCATAAGAGAGAAGTTCACAGTAACAGCTTTTCTTCTGTTGCCTGAGCATTTGGGGTTGAAAATATAATAATAATAATATAAACCCACAATCCATCACAACAGTGGAATGTGTTCCAGAAAAAAAATATTATATCTAGTTTAACTGTTAACTGGAGTGTGTCAGTATCTCTCAGAGTTAATATAAAATTTCTGTAAAGAAAGTAGAAGTGTGCAGCAGGTGCACAATAAGAAAAAATCCTTTTGCTCTGTCTCAACAATCTCAGAAACTCTTCAGTACTGATGATTCTGCACAAAATTCAGGTGATGAGTGATAAAGGTAAAGCTGGCTGAATGAGCAGAAGATATGGCAGTGGATTAGCAATACAAAAGTCCAACAAGCACAAAGGCAGATTAAAAGAAAGTGCTGAGGCATGCACTAAAAGCAATTCCACAACCCCATTAGCAATTAGAAGATATAGCAAAGCTCCTTGCTTCAGCAGGTTGGAAACACAGCCATGTTAGATGTCTGTACAGAGTCCTCTGTATTTGGTGTTTTCAGCAGCTTGAACTCTGCTACATTGAATTACATTTCATATACATGATCTTTTGATCCCTTTGTTTGGGGAGAAAAAAAACATCATCATGCCATAGATGACAGACTCTCTTTTTAACAGGGAGTGGCATCAGGGTTGTGTTGTTCTGTAAAATGATGGTAATGCAAATAGACCATCTCCTTTTTCAGTAGAGTTTATTCTTTCATTCAGAGTCCAGCACTGAAGGATGAAGCATGATGTAAAGATATAGGAGAGTTTTTTTTTTTTTTTTTTCTATCTCTGTCACAGTGTTTCTGCACCAGTGAGGGAGGTTTTGTATTAAAATTTCCAACAACAAAATATCATGTGGTTTATGGTCTTCTTTGTTGTTTCCAGAGCTGCAGCAGTGCATCTCAAGATCTGAAGTACAATTTGTACTTTGAAAACACCCAAGGATTCAGTTCCGTATATCTAATTTTCCCCATTTGAAAACCAGAGATGTTACTTTTCCAATGAAATAATTGATTAAATCCTTAAGGATTAAGGAACAGAAATGACAAGTAAGAAAACACAAAGAGATTTTTTTTCTAGTATATGTGTTTCTATACAATGAATGCCTCTAATATTTTATTTTATTTTATTTTATTTTATTTTATTTTATTTATTTTATTTTATTTATTTTATTTTATTTTATTTTATTTTATTTTATTTTATTTTATTTTATTTTATTTTATTTTATTATTTTATTTATTTTATTTTATTTTATTTTTATACTAAATGCATACTAGTAAATTTCTTTCATGGCTTGATTATTGACTATTTTTATCTGAAAAAAAAAAAAAGTATATTACTGTAAAGATAATACAAAGATTCCTGCTAAGAAGAAATCTAATTCTTGTTTTGCTAACATTGCCCTGAACTAACATATCTAAAGTGTGTTACTGTATAAGGCAATAAAGACAGTCTTAAGTTTGCCCTATTTCAGATCAGAATTTTGCATGAAAAATGTAAGGTAAAAATTACTGCGTAGCATCAGATGGCTATTTGTCTACAGTCAAATTTTTCCTCTGGGGTTCTATTTAGGCCTTTTTTCTAGCAAGGAATTTAAACAGGAATGGCTGTGAAACAACACAGCAAATCCTAGGCAGCTATATTTGATGAAAAAGGACCTGTTTGTACATTGAACGAAACAGCTGGAGCTTAAAATGCGAATTCTTATTTAAACACTCTACACAAAATAATGGTACCTTCAGTAGTGCCTCCTCAGCTAACATTTCTCTCAAGACAGTCCAATTTTTTAGTTTCAAGGTGTGAGTTTGCAGAAATCATACTTAATTTTCAAATGGAAAGGCTCCATAATGGTTTTGGATATGACATGCACGACATTCACTTGATTTATTGTGTTACAGCTTTGGAGCTCTGTAACTCAGAATAAGAATGGAGAAAATATAGAAAATTAGAGATTAACATGTTACCATTTATAAAAAATTAAGTACTGGATTTTTTTGTGTAGATTTATTAAAGGTCAAAAGATGTTTAAAACATGCCATGCACTCAAAAAAAAAAAAAAGCAAAAAAGCAAAGCTCTCTGTTAATTTAACTTATACTCAATACTTCTCAGCATAGTTATTTCACAACTTCTTTGATTTCACATTCTGCTGCATATGAATTTGTCAGATTAATGTAGTTCTCTTGACTACCATTTGTGCTAGTTATTGAATTAGTACATACTGTTTCATATGCAGTTTTTTCCAAGTGCCAGTACGTCTTCAATTTTGTATCAGAGAGTTTTTAACAATGTTGCCAAGGCTCCATATAAAATATTTAATTATTGTAGGTATCAAAATAAAATTGATTCTCTGTTGGGCTGTTATTAGAATTAGTGCTTCTGAGCTGAAAGGAGATGCTACAGGACATATATTCATAGTGAGCTAGATGGTATTTTAATCTTGCAGTCACACTGAGCATAATTGGAGACAGGTGGCTAAAGCTCTACATTGTACGTCAAAAATGTAATGGTCTCTCCATTCAGATATGCCTAATAAATTCTCAAATTTATCCTGTTCTTTTGCCAGCTGAACACCGCAAAATGGAAGGCAACATACAGTGCAAATCCTATCTATTCATTTAGCTAAGTCCACATGGATTTCAGGTAGTTTAGGATTTCACAATGCATGATTACAGTATTGTGTATTATAGATATTTAGCCATAAACCACCACTATGACAATCTATTCTGACCTCCAGCTTTTCACAGGCCACAGCATTTCAACCAGTAATTTTTGTAGTGGAAAGAATGAGTACTCCATATTGCAGAAGGAAAGCTTATTTGCTCAGAGGCAACGTTTTATAAAGTGGATAATAATTAAAAAAGTAAGCATGTATAAGACTATACATAAAAAGAATATGAAACTTCATATCTCTGGGATTTTAAACATCAAGAATACTATTTTAGACACATTACTATATAGCCGCAGTCTTCAGGATTTTTTGTTGATAAGGACTTTGCATTGATTTGTCGTATGCAATGCTATGCATCTAACACTGCTCCCTGGCAAACAGCCTGAATCACTGTCAGGAAGACAATTCTTATGTCCTCAACTAAAAAATGTTTTATATTAGATATTTGGCTGAAGAAAATTTCATGTCCTGTAGAGCAGCATCAAGAAACATTTTGAGGTAACATTTGTCAGTTTTTGGACTCTGTAACTTGAATATTTTAGAGGTACTTAACAAGGGAGACCATGCCCTGTGCATTATTGTTAGACTAATGCCATCTGTTTCTCATCACAGCCATCAGAGAGGCATAAAACCAGACTCAACTAATTTAAATTTCAGGCATGTGAAATATTATTTGCATTTTAAACTCCAGCATATTCATTTTCAAAGTCTTTCAATAATCCTGCTTCCTGGACTGGACATGTCCAGCACAACTGGGCATTTCTTTACCTGAATGTGAGACCTCTTCTAGGAAGTGTTTGTAGAACATGATAGCAAATGACCTTGTGATTGTGCTGGCTATAAAATTCAGTGCAAAGACCTAATTTTAAAGCAACTTAAGTATACTGCTCCTGCATTTTGTATTATAAACTGTGATCTAAGCACCGATCCTGAAGAAAAAAAGAATTCTTGAATTCAATTCGGGTTGAATTCTCCTTCAGCCTTGGCGGGATTCAAACCCAGAATGCTTAAGTTACAGGTAAGAATTCTGACCAAACGCCTGTCATCTGGGTCTGGTGGGAACACTAGCAGAACCATTGAGATTGGATTATTGCCCAAACCTATGAGTAATATCCAAGGGTACAAGTTCTGCTTGGAGTCTCCCATTCTGATGTTACAAGGTTTGCAGTATGAGCAGGGGGTAAGGCTATATTCAACTACCATTAGTTCACAGTTGTCCTATTGCAATTTTAATGTCCCCCTGGGAAGTAACTTTTTTTTTTTTCTTTTTCCCTACCTGTCACATATATTTTTTCAATATAACTGTCCATTTTCAGTGGGATGGAGGCAGGATAACCTTCTCCAACATTTTGTTCCAGAGTGGCCTGAAGAAAGCCTACCTGTTCAGAGCTGTGCAATTCAGTTCTTTCAGGGCTAACAAAGCTATTGTGCTCACCATTTCCTTCTTTCCAAGAAAACTCTCTAAGAAGTAATGAGTATATCTTCAACAAAAATAGCCACCATTTAAAACAGCAAGAACTTTCTAGTTCATACTGCTGAACTGCTAGCACAGTTTATGGCACAAATGTGGCCCATTCCAACTCATACCCTCCCAGAAAATGTTTCATCACATCTCAGTGGGGAGGAGGGACCAAGAAGTTCCCCAGAAAGGCAGATTGGATGCATTGGCTGCCCAAATGCAAGCCATGCTATACCAGCTGTCTACCAAGGGATAGAGGTGGTCTGTGCTCAGTTTTCTTGCTATAACAATGCACACTGGGTGCTTACATCTGGGCAACAGCTCTCTTTAAGGGGAGCAATATCCAGAATTTCAGGTGTGTAATTTTAATTAGTCTATATCTATGGTATGTCTAGCACAAGTTCAGTCCAGGTTCCGTGAAGTAGGATGATCTTGTGTCAGGCCTGGAAGACTTTGTCTCCTCCTATATTATACTGCTGACAAAAATCCTCGCTCAAGTTCTTTTATGTTGAGAAATGATGATTAGCACCAATTATCTGAAATTGGTAGATTCATGTACTGATTAAAGCACTGCTCAGTATATGTCTAATGAAAGCCTGCTTCAGCAAATTGACTAAAGCAATCTTTTCAGGCTTCCTAAGGATTTACAGTGAAACAAACAAACAAAAAACAATTAGTTTTAATCCTCAATGAAGGCTCTTCCTCTATCTAAAAGCTCGCTTGCTCACAGTGAGTAATATATGCAATAATAAATACATAGATAGCTCCTTACTAAATTTATTTAAAGGATGTTTACATATCCTCAATTTATCAGTTGCATAAGGACTCAACATTTTCATAACATATGCACACAAACAATTTCTAAAGAAGACATACGATATTTATCTTCTGAGAGGTCAAAACTGAGGCTAAGTAGCTGCTAATGTTATTATTTTTTCTTTAAAATGAAAAATACCTAATATTTAATTATTTTTGTTATTATTATTAACTTGGTAATTAAAACTTGCTGAGATGTAAAAAATGTATTTTATCTCCTAGACAAACTAAACATGATCTTGTTGGTCTTTGGAGCTCTAGGAGAAACAGAGCAACAACTTGTTGCTAATCTGCCAGCCATCAAGTATGTCATACATCAATGCTAGGTCTGTCTATGTATTCCTGTTCTACCTCTGGACACTGCTGTCCTCACTTGATGAAAACCAACAGATAAAGTGGATCAAACAGTTGAGGAAGACTCTTAGAATCTCTTTAAATTCCTTAAGAATCTCAAGATTCTAAAGATTCCTTTAGAGAAGGAATTCTGCCCACACTGATTTATATTCTTTAACTTAGTTACACTATATTGACTTTACCATATTGAATTAAAATTTGTGTCAATGACATATGTAAATAGTGTATTTTCTATAAAAAATAAATTTGTCATTTTTTTTCATACATATAAAAAAAGAAAAGACAAGGATATCAAAGCCAAACAAGAGACGAAAGTTAGCTACTTCTGTTTTCTTGTCAAATGTTGATGTAAATATATTCCATCAAAACACATGCTCATTTTAAACTTGGCAGGACTGTATTTTGATTAAAGAAATGCAGCATCAAATAAATATTCAGCATATCTAGTTGAAAATATAGGAGTATTAAATTGCCCATTTGCCTTCAACTGTGTCAATCATAGTATACAACTAGTTCACTATGTCCATTTAAGAACAGAAAACTTATGGAAAGATGATTTTTCTTCATCTTTTCTGTTTTGTACCCCTAAAGATAGAAAAGGACATGTTATTTTCTTTTGAAAAAATGAAAATAAAGGGAAAGTTTCCATTTCAAAGCTTATTCTTAACTTGGGAATGCTTTTTTTTTTTTTTTAATATATATATTTTTTACGGTGCAGATGCACTGCAGCAATACAGTGAATACACCTTTATACCTTTCATTCCTCATTCTGCACTTTATTGAATATTTCAAAATTTTAAACCACTGTTATTGTCTTTTGATCTATTCGTGTGAGAATATAAATCCAAAATAAAATTCTTTTGTGAATATAGGCCATAAATTCTTATTCTCTCCTAAAGAGGTACAAAGGTCCCTGCTTATAAAATACAAGCATAATCTTGACCACTCTCCTTATCATAACTTTAAAATCTTCCATTTAAATTCTCAAGAATGATTTAAGACATTAGCACTGATCCACATCTTCTAATTTTTTAGTACTATGGGTGCATAGGGTGCAATAGTACCCTAAGTACCTCTCCACTCCCTCCCCTGCAGAGATTCATGTTTAGTTAATTCTCCAGCAGTGTCACTAGACGATCATTTTGATAAGTCTTGTAGTCCAGAGAGACCCATAGCCATTTTTTTTTCACATCTGAGCTTTTTTCATAAGTGCAAATAATGCTGGTAGGACCCTAACACAGCTTAGAAATAAATAGCTTCCATAGATAATATTTTAATCTTTAATGCTGATGGACATGAAACAAGCAGAACATTACACTCTGCACATTTTGCATCCATGCAAATTTCTTCATAATTTTCGATTATATAATGTTGTTAGGTAACTCTAATTCAGAGTTTAACTTTCACTTTAAAACTTCAGTATTGACCAGATAAGTTGTGGATGCCCCATCTCTGGAGGTGTTCAAGGCCAGGTTTTACAGCTCCCTGGGCAACCTGATTTAGAGGGTGGCATCCCAGCCCATGGCAGGGGGGTTGGAACTAGATGGTCTTAAGGTCTCTTCCAACCCAAGCCATTCTATAATTCTGTGATTCTATGATTTGCCAACTCTTCAGCAAATCCCTTCTCACTTCCCTTTGTGATGTGATAGTACCTGTGCCAGTTACAGAAAATGTTTGAGAGGAACAGCAGTGTCAGATATATGGTTTCATTGTACCACCTGGGAAGAAAAAAAAAAAAAAAAAAGCACACAGAGCTCAGCTTCCGCCAGAACAAGAACAGTTTCAGCTAAATGTTGGGAGTAAACTGCAGGATCATGGATTCATTTATTAGGAGATGCTAAGAAAACTAGTCAAATATCTAGGGATCTAAAACAAAGAATATGTTTTTTTAATTTTTATTTATTTATTTTTCAGTCCTTTGATTTTTAGGAAGGCCTCTTGCTTTGTTAAGTACTAGAACTCCTAATATAAAATCCTTACGTATGCAAAGGAAATTAATAAAATTTTATGTATTATTATTATTATTTTAAATTATATTTGAAGCCTTTCAAGAAATAAACGCTCCATGGAACTGTCAAAATCTCCAGTTTCTCTACTGAAACAAATAAGCAGTCCTACCACATGAGTAATATAAATGGAGTTTAATACAAAAGACAAACAAACAAACAAAAAAACAAGCAAACAAAAAAACCACCCACAGTTGAGGGACAGGGACTGATTAGATGCAATTTCCTCAAGGTGGTAACTTAAGCCTAAGGTGCAATAAAATACAATGCACATTATTACCATTTTTTTTCTTTCTAATTTTGAAGTGTCTAACGTAGTCTGTCTGACTCATTCATTGTTTTGAAACAGAATTATATTGACAAAGATAGAGCCCTTGGTGGATGTAATCAAATTACAAATCAAAAGAGTTTGTGGAGTTTCCCTCCTTAGAGATCTTCAAAAACTGCCTGGACATGGTCCTGGATAAATACCTCTAAGTGTCCGTGCTTGAAAAAAAAAATAGAAATAACCTGTGCATGTGTAAACGTAGTGCCAATTTTAAGTCTTCAAATCTTTTTCTTCAGGATGTGAGCAATTCTCTTCAAGATGAATCAGACAGAGAAACTACTGTTAAGAAGAGAAATATTTGAACATCAAAGAAAGTTAAATCTATAGTCAAGAATACTCAAAGTAAATTGATCAGAAATCTGTTCTACAGTCTCTGAGCAAAGTATAATTTGCCCTAAATTATCCCAAACAATTTCGTGAAAATAAGAAGCAATTCTGATATGACTTTAATACAATCTATACTACCTAGACATTAAATCCTACTTTTCTTTAAAAAAGCAATGTGTTTTCTTAATTATATTTCAAATAACTATTTAAAATTGTATCTCTTCCATGGTGATATAGAGTATAAATTTGATGTAAGTGCATATAGCCTATGCTAACAAAAATTTTGAAAGTTGAAACAAAAGCATAACTACCACGATCTAAAACAAAGTAAAAAAAGGGCAAAAAAAAAAAGGGCTTAATTACTGCTAATTCTAATAATAACATGGATATAATAATATAATTTACTTCTGAAAACACAAATCAGCCACATCCGCATATATGTTTAAGAGTTAAATTTCTATAATATATAGAGATATTGGTAGCTAAAACAAGACCAACAACAATCAAATCTGGTTTTCATTGACTGCATTCATATAAAGTTATAGAGATTCTTCATTTACATAACTGGAAAAAGCTGTCTCAAACTGAAGTATCATCACAAGAACTTTAAAAACAAACTGGCAAAAAGTAGGCCACCAGCACCTGCTCATCCATGAATTTTAACTAAAATAGTAACTCTTATATGAGAAATGTTGCTGTAACTATAGAATCATAGTATCATAGAATCAGCCCCACAATATAGCAGAAATGATGCTCATGTCTTTCAGTACTCCTGAGTAGCCCAAGTAACTGCAGACCAGGGACCTCTGATTTCAATTAATGCAATTAGGTGCAAGGGCACACAGAACAGAGTGCGGAAAAATTTGGATTATTTGATAAGGTGCTACAATTACTATGGAGTTTTAAACAAAAAGGTAAAGATGTTTCTGGCTTTTCCCATTCTTAGGACACCATCAGCCCTGATTGTTCCTGCCCAGCCCCTGTAGCAGAGAGCAGGGCTATAGTGGCTTTACTCAGTTATTGTAACACCAAACAAATACCTTAATTATCCTGCCCCCTTAATTTTTGCTGCCTGCTACTCTTTGCAGGACTGCTCTGTCAAGCGCAGTGCCAGTACTGTCCTGTTGGCCTGAACTCAATCTGCTCCTGATGCTTGGTCTTTTTTAAAATACACTGACTTCCTGAGAGTGATCACATTGCAGTGCTCCAGCCAGGTCTTCACCTGAAAACCAGACTGGCCTGTTGCAAATAGCGAGAAATATTGAAATCCTACCTCTCTTTCCATCTGATCTTAATGCATTCAAATAAAGAAGTTCCTGTGGAAAGTTCTTGATTTAAAAGATTGGCAGATGTTGTTGGAAAATGTGGAGACCGTAGCTCAGAGCCAATTGCTCCCTAAAAGTAAGATATAATTTTAGAATATAGCTCTTAGCAAGTTAAGGTGATAACCTCCAGGCCGCGACTGGATATGCATTTACTTCTTCCTGACTCTATATTCAGTTTTTAAGATAAAAGATGTTTTCTAAGTGTAAAATAGAAAAATTTAAAAAAATATAAGATCAAAAGTGTTGAGAATACCATGGAGCATTAGAAAACCCGGATTAGCAAAAAATTTAAAACAGTCAGTGAAGCAAAATGCAACCTGATTACAGTTAGAAATAAGAAGAAAGAATATTTGCAATTTTTATTAATAGGATAGATCAAATAAAGTCTTTGTGCAACTGAAATGAAATTTGTTTCCACAGACCCACCAAATACCAGGATAAATCATAGTTAAAACTCTCATGACAGTTTTCTTCACTTGTTTGAGCAAAGAGAAGAACACAACAGCTGTGTTATCAAATTTATCATCTGGCAATCTATAATATACTCAGATTTCTGAAGTAAGTGTGCATCTCTCCATTAATTTTAATTAAATGTTTGCTTGATCTTAACTTTATTAAGATAACAATTAGAGGTCAGTCTGAGATAATGAGAGGTAATTTTGGTTGCCACTTTTGTATTTGAGGGAAGGAAGTAATTTCATAAATCTAGCAGCATAGTACTTAGTTTTGGACTTTAATGAGAATAGAACTAACCTTTAGCTTTACATGCCTCTTGAGCAAAATTTAGATGGTAACTGATTAATATTAATTTTCACAGCTTTGGTTAGCTGCAGAAAACTGCATAGTGCAAGACTACTGCTTATATTTGAAGTGACACAAAGGAGCAGGGGTTTGGAGGTGGCTACTCCTCCAAGGAGTAAACTCATCAAGTTGCACGTATGCTGCCAGCAGAAATTAAAAAATCCAGCCTTCCGTTGCTAATTGATGTTGCCCTCTCCTCCTCCTCCTCACTGCCCTTTTGTGTCCTGCTGCCTTTTCTGACCTGAGCACCGAACTGTTTATACCAGAATGCCTTTGACTGCTTCTGTCAGAGGAGGCTTAAACAATGAAAGTCTTTGCTAGCTCAGCTCATTTTTACTTCAGCAGGAGAAGGGGGGTAATTACAGTGGGTCTGGGTGAGGTCAGTAGTTTGTCAGGCTGCTGGGACTAATTGGGGGTCCCCCCCAGCAGGCACTTTCTTGTGCTAAGCCTGAAGTCTCTTTTATTTTCTTTTTCTTTTTTTTTTTTCTTTTTTTTTTTCTTTTATTATTATTTTTTTTTAATACAAAGGCAAAAAGTTCTAGAAATAGATTTTTCCTGCTCCAAAAGGTACCCGGAAAAAATATATTCATTGCAATTACCTGTATGAAAACATGCACTGTCAACCAGCTCTGCTTTTGTAAATCAGGATAATTTTCTATAAATAATGTAGATGTTTTCATAACTAAATCCTGGATAATACCATAAAACTGGCAGTAAGCATAATTCTGTAGCGTCTCAGACCTACAAGAGATTTCATGCCAGTAATATACTCTGTCCTAAAACCCATAGAAAAAAAGATATTTTTAAATTTTTACTAAAAGTTGAAAGATAATGAGAATGCACAAGACTTTACAGAAGACTACTACAGAATTATCAAGAAGGAATAATTACAACAACATCCAGTCATTGGTTTATCAAAAACTTATAACTTGAGTGATGTGACCTTCAGGAGTTCACAGAGCTGCAAGAGGAAAAAAAAAAAAAAAAAGGTATAGTTATGGAAGTGCACTATTTATTTCTTCCACATAAATCAAAGAGAATTATTTCATCCCTGCCACCTTGTAACTTCTCTGTCTTGGGGGGAAACAACACAAAATTCAAACACAGAAAAGTAGGAGAAGCATGAACCAGGTTACCAAACTTTATATAATGCAGTAAAAGAGAGAAGCAGAGAAGAAAGAGAGGGAATAAATACAAAGATTTTAGACCTCTTTGTTTTTATTGTTAAATAACCTGTTATGAAATATAACATTGAAAAGAAAATAATGGAAGAAAGGAGTTGGGGGAGGAGGATTTTTTACGTGGCTGATTGAAAGAGGCATCTTTCATTGTAGTCTTCTCACGCTGATTATGCTAGAGACTAGAAGCATCCTTCTAAATGCTTTCTGGTTGTAAATAATTTCCATGTTCCACACCATTTTTATTCTTTCCTTAAGATATATTTAACCTAGAAACAAAAATAGTCTCAGATGTACTGGCCTTAATTTGATGAAGTTCAGTATGTGTTCTCTGTGTCTGAGACTCAAACCACATCCTTCAAGGATTTCCTGATAAGGGATATTACCTGGATGGGGGCCTGGTGAGCCTTTTCTCTTTCTCAATGAAGCATGTGTGGTGGTTGTATGCTGGCCTCATTTCCCAGGTGGTGCATCAGGATGTTCCTTCGGGCTCTTACGCTGTTGAGAAGCACTTGTGTCTGTTTAAGGACCCTCTGCATTAAGTGTGGTGAACAGAAATCCACAGAAGGTGTTTTGCAGAGTGTCAGACAGGAGGACAACCATCTGTCCAAACTAAGGATCCATAATGTGGATATCATCAGTCAGCTGAGAGTTGAAGGATGATCATCTAATTCCAAAGCACATATCTATGAGAGGAATCACCTTTTCTAGAGAACTAGCTAACATGTGGTTGTCAATAACGTGTATGTCATGGGGTGGGCCTACATGGGGTAGGCCCAGGAATGAGTTGCCCCTCACCTAACCTCAGACATCTGCTAGGTTGGATGAATCACCATCAGAAATGTGTTTCTCTCCACTGACTTTAAAGGTAAATCTGTTAGGACTTTGACATGCAATAGTAAATAATTATTTGTTTATAGGAACTTTATAGATTTTTATGGGCTAACTGGTAATTTGAACAGTGAAAAGAATAATTAAGATTGAAAAAAACCCCACCCACACACACAAAAACAAACAAACAAACAAACAAACAAAAAACCAGAAATGTCAGTCACTGTTTTGAATTATTTATCAGTCAGGAATCTCTCCTTTACCCTTTGCTCTCAAATACACATAGGCCCTTTACTTTAAAAAAAAAAATATATAAAAATGGCAGTCCTGCTCTCAAATGTAGTAGCTGAGAAGTGCAGGTGGTGGAAGTGGATATGTTAAGCGGCTATGTTTTGCTTCATATTTGCAGCACCTTCAAACTCTAATGGCAAATATTAAAATTTTCAAAAATTTTATTTCTTCTAAGGCAGAAGGGAACATTAAAATACACATTTAGAATAAATGAACCAAAAAGCCTTCAGACCTACTGTGGACCTTATAAATGATTAGTTTTCCTGGTCTTCAGAGCACTGACTTTCAATTTATTGAAATGCTAATGAAAATTTGATTACAATATAAAATATCATTTTTCCTCTAGAACATTATTAATGCAGTTTCAGAGATTAATGTTGCAGCCAGAATGCTTCGTTTTTCATTAATCTACTAGTTCACTGATGAATTTACTTATAAATCTCTCCCTTCATCCAGTTTATATCTCATTGCTCCACCAAATTTTATGACAGCAGAAGTATATTACTGCAATTAAAATATCAATAAAACAATCCATAAGGCCATTTTCACTATCTTTTATACCATGCTGGCAAGATATGAGGATTAAAGTGAGCATGGGCCCATTTATGATTTAACTGCACAAGGTAAATCCAGCCACAGTGTCTGAACAGAAAGATTCAGTAAGATTAATAAAAAACCTGGACGAAAAGTAAAATGAAGGCTGAATCCCATTAATCATTAAATTAATTTTATCTAATTGCATACCCCTTTATTCCTCCTTCTTTCCCGTCACTGGTAGGCCATGTATTGAGAACTAATTTTGTTGCCATTTCTGCATTGCCTTTTGCACTGAAATCACTATCATAGTATCTGAGATCCTATAGCTCTTTAAGCAACCTAGCTACCATTTGCAGCACATTTTCTTCTCGCACTCTTTCAAGTTAGAAGAAATGTATCTGGGAGGATGCTTTATTCTAGAAACATGCAAAAGAAGGAAGATATTTTTCCCTATGCTTGGTGCAAATATAGATTGCAGGCATTCAGAGTTATTATTATTATAAATCCTGCCTGAGAATTGTGCAGGTTGATAAAGGTTTTAGCTGTCTCACATGTCCTCAGAGTGGGCTTGGGAAAAGCATGTTACTTTTTGTTAGATCTGTTCTAGTGTTTTCTTCCCTGTAATGAGGTCTGATTTCTCACTTTCTTTGTCACTTCCTGCAGTGAAAGCTGTTTAAACCTCAGGTGGCCTATGAGGGAGATGAGGAGAAGGACTGTTTATGAGCAATTAGTTGTTGACCAAGACTCATAACAACACACAATTCACCAAATTCCTCAACTTGTTCTGTGGGTAGAGTGTCTTTTAACAGCTATTGATACTTGACTGTTCCCCACTCTGTGACCAAGAGCTAATGTGAGATACACATACACGGGTCTAAATATCCTGATGAGTTCAATCTGTTGCAGATTTAGCAAAACTCGCTATACTGTCAGTAAATCCTGGGTATTGGACTACAAGGTACATTTTTATAGCATGCAAAGCATGCCCTTTGGTTGCAGTTTTGTAATAACCGATGTATACACAATATCACTCATAGGTTCTGAATTTAATATTTTCCTGCATGTGTCAGTAGACAGATAAGTAATATCCTGATATAACTCAATTTGAAGTCTGCAGATAGTTGTGTATGAGGGATGCACTGGGAAGGTAAAAGATATTTGACAAAGTTATATACTGTGTCTGTCTTACAAAATCAGAAAATTGAAAGGTTCATCCTAGTTATAGTTTCTAATAGTAAAGAATTAAGAGCATATGCTTTTCAATTGCATTGTCTAATATTCTATCTTTTAAATTCTTGGTGGATAGTTCTTTTCATCTACTCCTGCTAATTTGCAGTTCAAAATAATGCAAAAATTCTAAAGGGCTTCATGTTTTAGCAAAAGAAAAAAACAAATGAGAAAAAAAAAACACTAATCTTTTTAAGTTGTTGTTCAAAGTTCTTTCTTTTTAGCAACCAATAAATGGTCCCACTGATGCACCAAATTTGCCCTTCACCAACTTTCAAAGTTCTGATTTGGGTTTTTGCAGAAGTGTTGAAACTCTCACTAATTTGTGAGATTAACAAGTCATTTTGCTGCTAACAACTGTAGGAAATTATTTATGCTGCTATTATCTGTGAGAGAGAGCATATTGCCAAGGTTAAATGCTGAGACATAGAGTTACTGCAGAGAGCATTACCGACTTGCTTTTTAAATGTAAATCTCGCATAAAGGAAGGATGAATTACTGTGCAGCTTTTAATTCTCATTTACTTTAAAATGCTTTGAATATATGTGTGTATTCTGTGGTATTTTTTTCCTCCTCTTCCTTTTCTATTCCTTGTTCTTAGGTGCTTGCCATGTGCAGTATTTTCAGTCATGACTTCTGGCTTGCATCCAGAAAACTTGTATTCAGCAACTTTGACTTTGATAAGATTGCTTGGTTATCTGAAGCCAGGCACATGGTTGTTCATGTAGGCAGCCCAAATAGCCAAGGGATACATGGGGATGAAAGGAAAAGAAATTCAGCCTCATTCCACAGTGTAGTGATGGACCTGCTTTAAAATTCCAGTGTTGCATTCCTGGCAGTCCCTTTGTCCCCTCCATGGACATGGAGGATATAGCATTGCATATTGTTCCATTAACTTTTTTGGCCTCTCTTTGTATGACTGTATTCAGCCAACAAACCTAGAGTCTACCATTGGTATCTCCTGCAGTTTCTGCACACAAAAATGTAAGAAGTGTTTCTATAAAACACGTTTTATTTTCCCTTTCACCATAACTTTCTGAGTCCTGTCCCAAAGCATTATTATTTCCACTAGAAACAAGTAGTGGAAACTACTGAGTTTTTTTCCTGTGCTAATTAGATCCTGGAGAATATGTAAATGTGTCTTTTGAATTACCCTCTGCAATTTTGCTGTAATAACTACACTGATTTTGAAACTAGAGAAGAAAACAGCAGATCAAGACAAATTAGTAATGAAATCAGATAAATGGGCAAGTCAAGCTGGATTATCAGAGGCCTGATATAATTCAAAATCTTATTTTAATGAAGCTGGAAATAGTGATGAAAGAATCTGACAGGGTGTTGAAGTTTAAGAAAAAAATCTGTTAGATGTTTAATAACCCATCCTAAAATCTACTTCCTCAGAGTGAGCAACAATGATAGTTTGCAGGAGATATTGCAGGAGATGCAGTTTTAAAACTGAGGGTAATATGTAAAGCAAATGAATTCTGGAGAGAAAAACAGAAAATAAATAACACATAGCCTTTACTTTTGAGTGATGAAGTAGAAGATATTCACACCAAACTTATCAGCCCCTCCTAGACAACAGAAGGGCATGCAAGTAGTTGAGCAGATCAAAAGAATGGGTCCTTCTAATCTGCTAAGTACACTCCAAAGCTCTGCTGAGTTCATCTCTTAATTGAAGCTCAAATAGTAGACTGGCAGCAGCACATCACTTTCTGACATATAGCTGTTGCTGTATTTAATTGATAGATATCTGTCAATAAGTTAATTCCAACAGCACTTTCCACAATGTCTCTAGCAAGAATGTCAGCTTTCTGTCAACAGTGTAACTGCAGGAATGGCACACATTTGTTAATTCTGGCAGTGCTGCACATGCTGGGAAAATCTGAAATGCTCGATCCCATCTGGTTCTCCAGTTAAGTAAGAATGTGGTGAGACAATACTTTGATGACAGACTTTTACAAAGAATTTAGGGCCTTCAGCACAGTTGTGTGAGCTACTCTGTTGATATTCTTTTTTTGGAGTCAGTAACAGATGTGTAATGAAATAGCAGGGTTTATTTTGTCTGGTCAATCTGTGCACAAAAACCCCTCTGCAGTCTTGTTTCAGAGATGCAACGGTGGAGACATCCTCAGCTTTATAATGCCCATCGGCTTTGCTGCATGAAAAAGCACCATGATCATAAAACTAAAATGCAGTTTCATCAAGAGAATTACCTGCAGAGAGGCACAAGTTCTCTCCCACAGGCTGCCTCTCAGGTCTTTTGCTCTCCAACATCTTGTGCTATTCATCTAAGTAACTAACACATGGTCACGTCCTGGATAACCATTAAAACCACATAGCTTTCTTCATTATGTCAATGCCTGTTCGTTGTCAACATGCTTGGCAATGAAATGTACTGATTCTCAAAGCTTTTAATCATATTGTTTTCAGAAATGAAAAGGAGTTATATCTTCAATTCGAGGTCAGTCAGCTTTCAGTTGCTATGAATTCCTGCCCTGGTTTCAGCTGGGATAGAGTTAATTTTCTTCCTAGTAGCTGGTATGGTGCTTTGCTTTGAATTTAGAATGATAATAATGCTGATAACATGCTGATGTTTTAGTTGTTGCTGAGTAGTGCTTACACTAAGTCAAGGCCTTTTCATCTGCTCATACCACCCTGCCAGTGAGGAGGCTGGAGGTGCACAAGGAGCTGGGAGGGGACTCATCCAGGACAGCTGGCCCAAACTAATCATAGGAATATTCTGTACCATGTGGTGTCATGCAGAACAATAAACTGATGGGGGAAGGCTGCCTGGGAGGGTGCTGAGCATTGGTCAGTGGGTGGTGATCAATTTCATTGTGCATCACTTGTTTTCTATATTCTTTTGTTATTATTATTATTATTACTAGTACTATTATTATTATTATCCCTTCCTTTATGTTCTATTAAACTGTCTATATCTCAACCCATGAGTTTTTATTCTTTTTATTATTCTCTCCCCCATCCCACTGGGATTGGAGGGGAGTGAGCAAACTTCTGTGTGGTGCTTAGCTGCCTGCTGGGTTAAACCACAATTCCCTGCCTATATTAGCTCAACATTTGCTTGCTAGGTAGGGTTGAATGTTGAACTTCACATTGAGCCAGTGGAGCTGAGGCTTGCCAAGTTCCTTGTGGAAGCAGACTAATAAGATATGACATTTAATCATATATTGTAATGATACGGTTATATGAATCTCCCAGGGTTCCTCTCATCCCAGTCTGATAGAAGGGAGGCTGCTGCTGGTCCATGCTCCCTATCTGCCAGCAGTGAGGTTGAACATGTATTCCCAAATGGTGCATGCCCACACAGACATACACCCAGTGCACAGATGGCCAAGCATACAGGTCAGCACTGAGGTCAGCGTGGTACAAGCACCCACACAGATACCCATGGTGCTCACAGACATCAGCATCACAGACAAACACCTCCCGTTCTTCCTCCCAAGAAGACTGGGATTGGAGTCAGAGCACGTACACCCCCTCAGTCGTGGTTCGCAAGCAAACCCATATCTTTGGTATACTTGAGTGCTAACACAGACTTTAAATCCATCCAATTTCTGTGGCCCGTTTCCACAGACTCAGGCCTTGGGTCTTTCTCTGTGTGGATGTCTTCCTACCCACCAGCTAGTCCAACATGAAGTTCGTTAGTTGTTTGTACACACAGGCTCAGAATAGGGATTTACTGTCACAGAAAATATAGAACGGATTTAATAAGAAATTAATGCATTTTCATTTTTGATTTGTATTAGTTTTATCAATACAATCTCCTATATGAATTTTTTCTTTTTATAATCATAATATGTATAAAATGCATGTCTGTAAAACTTATGTCTTGGCTTCCATAAAACAAATAAACAAACAAACAAACAACAAAAAAAAACAAACATACAAACAAAAAACAGCTGGAATATAATACATATGTAAGCCTGCAAAATTTCAGCATGTAAAGAGTAAAATAATGTATGAATTTAGAAAGTCAAGCAGAAGAAGTCAAGCAATACAGGTGACTGCTATATATCAAAACACTCTTCTTATGACTAGTGTGTATCACCTTGAATTGCTCCTTCCCTTACACACTAATTATGCAGTAACAGCAAAATTTGTATAGGATAAGAAGGCAATCTTATTTTGTCTTGCAAGCCTGACAAATCAGTCAACTTGCTTTAAGAGTGTCTTAATTCAAAAATCTTTCATTTATTTATTTATTTATTTATGCAGTGTATCCCAATTCAGAGAAAAAAAGACTGCAATGAAATCCCCAGTGAATAATTGATATACTCACATGCATTTAAGTCAATGAAAACTAATCCTATCACTCTGTAGAATTTATGCTGACATAAAGAAGTTGACTAAATTTAGCTGAATCATTTAATCAGGTATTCCTTTTTACTCCTACATTAGATATAACTGAACACAGGCATTTAAAAAATGTTTTTCTTTTTTTCAGAGACATCTCTTGAATTTCATGCTTAATATTTTTGTTTGATAACAGCTGTCAGATTTCCACAGATTAGGTACATTCTTTAGAGGGTAATACATACGTTGTCCTTAGAAGGAAAGAAATATTTTCTACATGGCAGAACTGATGCCATCTAAATAATGGCTTTTAAATTTTTGTTCAGCATCAGGCTTCTATGTCAGAATTCAGATGAAAAATTTAAAACATCTAAATTTAGTTCTGTGTGTATATGAATCAGTAGGCATGCCACTTATCTAAATCTCTATGAAGTTAATAGATAATACACTAATCAGTACAGTCAGTGTAACTTAGAACTCTTCTAGAAGTTGACCCTAAAGTGAATACCTAGGTCTTTGATTCACACAAATGCCCACATATAGGCATTTTGTATAACATGCATTTTGTATAGCTACCAAGGCATTGTTATGGGGCTGGCAGATCTAATATAGGATACTTGTGTTCTTTGAGATCAGCAACTGAATGACAGACAGTATACATTAGAGCATCTTATATTCCACTTAACACTCCTGTGTGGACATCTGAACAAAGCCTCAGATCTCTGGAGTGTTGGTAGGCACTGATGTGTGGAAGAACTACATTCAGCTCTCTGTAGTTACCTAAAGGTGATGTACATTAAAGCTGTGGAAGGACTCCTTGTCAGGGAGTGTAGTGACAGGACAAGGAGTAGTGCCTTTGAACTAAAAAAAAGGTAGGTTTAGTTTAGATATAAGGAAGAAATTCTTTACTGTGAGGGTGGTGAGGCATTGGCACAGGTTGCCCAGAGAAGCTGTGGGTGCCCCATCCCTAGAAGTGTTTAAGGCCAGGATGGATGGGGCTTTGAGCAACCTGGTCTAGTGGGAGGTGTCCCTGCCCTGGGTAGTGGGGTTGGAATTAGATGGTCTTGGCCCTTCCAACCCAAACCATACTATGATACTATAATTCAATACCTCTCCCCTTACAGATCTGGTAAATTAGGGGGCTTTACAGTAGTCACCCTTGCACAGTATAAACCTCTTTTCTCATATCTGCCCCAAGTTTTCTTTTGTTGGTAGATCAATTACATGGTTTAGTTTGGTTTAGTATTCTTATGTCACAGAAGTCATGAAGAAAGCTTCAGAATCACTGAAGAAGGCTTTTAGCACCATTTTTCCTCCCTGTAGCAGTGCAGCATTGTTCCCTGTTGAGCTGAGCTGTTCAAAGTATGTTTCCAGATATAAGCTGTTCCTTATTTGGTTATATTAGTAATATCTATTAATTCCAATATGCCTAATTATCCATTTTTGAAGATTATTCTTAATAATATTTATATATCTAGAAGTAAAAATCAAGAACTTTTTAAACTTAAAAATAATAAGAAAAAAAAACAACTTTATATTCTCATGGTAGAAAAAAAAATTCTAACAAAGCTTCTAATGAACTACGATTACTTATTGTAAACTTTTTTTTTTTTTTTATATAAATCATATGTAGGAGCTTGAATGGATGAAGTTTTCCTAAAAGTATTAACTTCATTCCAAAATGAAACTGCTTTTTAATTCTTCACAAATCAATGATTGATATTGCTTGAGTTTTATTCTGTAATCTTTTTAGCCTTTTTTCCTTCTTGCAGACCAATGCTTGGTAAAATTATGCTGAAAAATATATGAATGAACAATTCCTGTATTCAGAAGCAGTTTTTCAAGCCAAAAAATAATTTTATCTATGGCATAATGTAGAAAAGAGAGAAAGAGCTTAAATTAGTCAGTGTGTGAATGATATATTGGTGACCTTTCTAATATACAAATGGTTACACATTTATTAACTTAGATTAAATTACCAAAAAATATCTCAAACGAATTGGTAGGGGATTAGTGTTACATGTGAAAAGTTTCTAATTTTCTTTAAGCAACCTGTGACAAATAGAAAAATTGTTCCATCTAAGAAAATGTATTTAATGCATGATAAAACTAATTCTGAAACAGAATATGTTGACTGATAGGAGGAAGGGCAAATATCAGTTATCTTTTTTTTACAGTCATCACTGTCATGAAACTTCTTTATATTTGGAACAGAAGAGAATAGTATCTTTTAAAATAAATAAATAAATAAATAAATTGACATTTAAAAGTTAGATAATTAGTCTAATCTAGTCACTTAGCGAGTAGGAGGTATAGAAACAGGCAACACAGGTGGGAGACTCATACCATCTGAAGATATGAATTTCAGAAGAGTGTGAGGAATTTCCTTTCTCTTTCCAGAAACTATTGAGGGAGCTTCAGTCCCTAAACCAGACACTTTTTAGGTAGCTGAGGTTAGGTGAGATCAATCTTTCTCTGAATTTCTAGTGATAAACCACTGTTATAATGAAGATCACTAGGTGTTCTGCCTATTTTTCCTGTCTCCCTACTTTGCACATTTTTATTTTTTTATTTTTTATTTTTATTTGTTTCGTTAAATAACATTTGGAAGAAAAACTGATCTTTCCCTCCTTATCATGTATGTACTTCACAACTCCGTAGTAGATAGCTTGCAGGCAAGAATCCTTTGCAGTAAATGAATTAAATGTCAGTTTTCATGCTTCAACAGATCCTATTCCAGATTGTGCAGCAAACTATGTCAAGATGGAATTCCACCTGGAGCAGAATGTGGCCTCAGGTTCTGAGATAACATTGTGAGGGCTTCCTATGTGGAGGTAAGGCTCACCTTTCATATTGTTTTCTTGTTCCTGAAGCATACGACATTGGATGATTTTCCAAAAATATCATCACATCCAACATTCTTCTGCTTTATGAGCTGATCTCCAGTAAAGTTACATATTTTATAAAGATGTACACTCATAATTTGGTTGGTCTCTATCATTATTTCTTTTTTCAAGCCTTATTATGGAGTCCTTTGTGGCTTATTTGTGAGTGGAATAAATGCGTCTGGCCCTTTTTTCATCACTCCTTTCACTCACCAGAGTCTGTTCTGCTAAAGGCTGCTAATTCTATTGCTTAAAATTGTTCACTAACACTATCTAACATAACCATCTACTTTTGCTCTTCTTCTGTGCTATTTATAATGTTTCATGAAGTTACATAGTTTCATTTCTGTGTATATTTTCATATTTTAAAAACAAAAATCATTTGTGTTTTTCTTTTTCTTTTTTTTTTCCCCCCTCACTCTTGATATTATTCCATTTCTGTAGTGTTATAATGGGCTAATCATAGAGATAATCCATGTTATTAAACTGACCTGAACCAAGGCTTTTATGCTGAAATCTTAACTTTTTTTTTTTTTTTTCCCCAGTTATATCAGTTATTGTCATAGTTTATTACCTCTTCCTGCAAACTGTTCTTTCTTAAACACCATGGTTACAAATACACTCTTCAGCATCTGTTTTGGTCTAGTTTTTCTGTAAGGTATGGTATTTGTTCATTTTTTTAAAAGGATTTTTTATTATTATTATTTGAAAACTTTCATGATGTTCATCAGAGATAGCTAGTCTTCTTTAAGGGTTTTGTCTTTATGTTTCAGGTAGCAGCTGAGGGAACAGCTATGCTGCCAGCAAATCTTTGAGCATTCCATTGGAACTCCATTGCAAAGAATTCCCCAGCTTCCCCACTTCTGAGAGTCAATCTAAAACTATCTAAACAGCAAGAGTAACACTTAATGTTATTTCTTGTCTTCTACTGCTATTTTAAGCCACTGTACAATTTCTCTGGAATTTTTTTACATATAATTTATGGAATAATAAATGAGGTGTGAGCATTCTGCTCTCTTTTTTATTTTATTATTAAGAAATTCTGTACTTTCATCTACAGCAATCCGTTATCCTTAAACAAAGTACTCTGGTGAAGAACATCAAAGCATCAAAATGAATACGGAATAATGATGATTAGCAATTTATTTTCAAGCTTTTCTATAGGATTCACAATGTAATTATTTGTCAAGCACATAATCTTCCTCCTCTGAAATTTCATATTTTTAAACTTTTTTTCACGTCTTCAATTTCTTCCAATGTAAACAATAATCTGTCTAAAAATTATTTGGTACAGTCAATAAAGCTGTGCTGTGACAGTAATTGCAGTTTGACATTATTTTTTTTTTATATATTCAGCAGTTTGACAATTAAAACCCCTGTAGTTACTACACCCTCTTCTTTTCAAGCATTGTTTCATTAGTTGTGTAAATAGTCATATTTTGGTCACCTTTAAAAGTTTGTTACACTATATCAATATCAGGTGATTCCTTTCTTCAGCTTCTTAGCAGCATTTGCAGTTTTTTTCATGTTGCATAGTTCTTTGCTGATAAAAAGAAAAAAAAAAGATTTGAGGAGCAATGCAGTATCTATAAAGATAATCCCAATATATGCAGAATCTCTTGAAAAAATATTTCTACTAATTTCATGTATTAATTGTCAATATAAGCATATTCTTCTGTTCATTTTTTGCTTTGCCACCTATGAAAGCTTTGATGTTTCTGTTACTTTAATGTTAACTTTTTACGCTGCATTTTCTGATTCACTACTTTTGTGACTCAGTTTTATCTCACTATTATGTCTATGTTTGCTACAGAGAAAATCTGCTTGAGAGATTCAATTTTTCATCTGTTTCATTATTTTTCAGAAGCCTAAAATATATTCCAGAAATCTTATACTTTTTCAGTTTTCAAAGGTTTCCATTCTGTTTAATGTTTAGTTGTCTAATGAACTGATAAGCTTAAATTTCTTTTCTTGCTGATATATTATGAGATTCTCTTGGAGCATATGATCTAATTATGATGTCTGCTATCACAAATGGCCACTGTAATAGCCATTTTAAATGGCCAATGTAAATGGCCACATCCATTTCACATAAATGTACATCTTATGGTGGTCACATTCATCTTGTGAAGTCTCAGAAGGCTTATTCTTATTTGTTGTCTTTCCCCCAGGCTGCCTCTTTTACATCTTTATAAAAACATTTGTGAGGGCAAACAGTCCCTAGAACAATGAAGTTACCCTATTTCTATAATATAAATAGGCATATTATAAAACCTTTAATTGGTAGAGGAGATAATTATTGTATTGTATGGGACCTACTTAATATTAATACATTATTCATATGCATTTACAAAAAACAGGCTATTTTAACTCACTGACTAGAAATTTTGTTTGTCTGTTTCACACTGAGATTTAAAATATGAAGCTAGCCATTGTGTTTTTCCACGTTTTCCACACTTTGAGAACAAGATAATAAAAATGCATCTTGTGTTTGTGTAGTAAGGACTCAAACAAATAAATAAAGCATTTCATAGAGCAAGAATATCAGAAGGTAAAGCAGCTGTTAGCCTTGGGGCTGACCACAAAAATTCAAAAGTCTGAAAAAGATCAAGGCAGTTATGAAACTGTGTGGTTCACTAGTCAAGACATTTCACAGCAGCTTGTAAGCCTAATATAATGCATATGGAGTTATATGGTCAGGTGCAAATTTATTACAGCTCACCTGACATTTTTTTTTTTTTTAAGCCATTCTCTGGAGCTAAAATATTAAATTCCTGCATATAGGCACCAATGTCAGAGTAACAGATCAAATTTTTTTTAGCACTTTGCTATTCTAAGATTATAACTATTTAGACTATCAAAATAAAACCAAAATGTTAAGTTTCTGTCTAAGTGTTACATAGTTACTTATTTCCCGATACTGAATACTTCAGAAACCTCCCTGGTGCAAGAAAACATGCCTTTTTTTTTTTCTTTTTCTTTTTTCTTTTTCTTTTTTTTTTCTTTTTCTTTTTTTTTTCTTTTTCTTTTTCTTTTTCTTTTTCTTTTTCTTTTTCTTTTTCTTTTTCTTTTTCTTTTTCTTTTTCTTTTTCTTTTTCTTTTTCTTTTTCTTTTTCTTTTTCTTTTTCTTTTTTTTTCTTTTTCTTTTTCTTTTTCTTTTTCTTTTTCTTTTTCTTTTTCTTTTTCTTTTTCTTTTTCTTTTTCTTTTTCTTTTTCTTTTTCTTTTTTTCTTTTTCTTTTTCTTCTTTTTTTTTTTTTTTCCTGATCAATATGTCTTAACATCTTAGCTTATTGAAGTTCATACAAAAGGTAGTTTGTGCCTCAAGTCCAGGCTAACATCCAACATGAAACTGTTATGCTTTTCCCAAGTCCTTGTACTGTGAGTACTTGCCTGACTGAGGTGCAACATTCAGGAAATGTGTCACTAGTGTCCTAAGAAATACAAAATGCATTTTCAGTTTCTGCTCCTTTTAACAGTAAATAGTAACTGAAGAACAAGGCAGGAACAAAAGAGCTCTTTGGATCCTCTACTTGCTCTGAAGGACAAAAAATGGCGTATAAAAGGGTTGTCTCTATGTTGTGCTGATTTTCTCTGTGAACAACTAGTTTTTTTTTTTCTTTTTTTTTTTTTTTTTTCTGGTATGTACCTCTTTCTTCAAACATACAACCTCTTGCATGTGTATTTATATACAAATGTAAAGAAAGACCAAAATATGATGTATTAAAATAAAATCATGTGACATAAAAATCATGAAGCTTTGAAGGAACCTACTTGTATTTCTTTTTGTTTAGTAACCCACTGTACTGAAATTGGTTAATTGTAAGACTAAATAAATCTTTGCATAATGGTCTTTCAAAAATAACTGGAACTCAGCTCAGGTACAAAGATTCTGGCAGAAATGAGATAACAGTGAAGCTTAAAATTTTCATCTTTAAAAGCAGAAATATGCATCTTCCAATCAGGCCTTCAAAAGTATAATTGAGGCTGAAATTTTGAGAGAAAAAGAAAAGAAAAGAGAAGAGAAAAAAGAGAAGAGAAGAGAAGAGAAGAGAAGAGAAGAGAAGAGAAGAGAAGAGAAGAGAAGAGAAGAGAAGAGAAGAGAAGAGAAGAGAGAGAAGAGAAGAGAAGAGAAGAGAAGAGAAGAAGAAGAGAAGAGAGAGAAGAAGAGAAGAGAAGAGAAGAGAAGAGAAGAGAAGAGAAGAGAAGAGAAGAGAAGAGAAGAGAAGAGAAGAGAAGAGAAGAGAAGAGAAGAGAAGAGAAGAGAAGAGAAGAGAAGAGAAGAGAAGAGAAGAGAAGAGAAGAGAAGAGAAAAGAAGAGAAAAGAGAAAAGAAAAGAGTAGCTTTATTCAAAATGCTCATGTTTGCCCATATAGCAAACATAGAGAATTGCTCAAGAATAAATATCTTAAAATACCAACTTCATATCATTTGACTATTTCCAAAGAGATTATTTTATCATTAAATTTAGGCTTTTTCTTAGTTTTTCTACAAGTTGTTCAAAGGGCTTCAAGAGGAAAGCTCAAGGAATATATCTAACAAATATCTCTAATTTGACACATCTTAATTCCTTCTGCAGTCGATCAATTCTTCACTCAGTAAAGGAAAATTAATTTGTGAAGTACAAAGAGGATATTTAAGTGGGAGAAGGAATGTGTGAAATATTTCTTCTCTGTTGCTCTTCTGGGAGCTACATGTACTGCCTAGTGTTTGTGTATTACACCAAATATCTAAGTATCTAAGTCTCCTAAGGAGATCTGAGATCATTTGACAACATCTAAACAATATTAATTCCTATCAGTATAAAACTGCAATGACTGAGCAGTTAGTTGCATGAACACTGTTGGACCAATTCCCTTAACTTATAGTAAAAAGACCACATAACTGAAAGCTAAATTCATACTGGCAGAAGATTTAAACTGGCAGAAAAAAAAAAAAGAGACATAAAATATTGATGAGGCAAAAATGATTTTCTCTCTTCCATTTTTTTTGGATTTGATGCAATATTTTGTGGCCAATGAGTCACATACAGTTTCATATTGGTGCCTCTTCTGCTTATAGTTATTTATCTCCATTTTCATTGCATATCATTAAAATTGCTGTGGGGAAATATTAGAGTTATTCAAGCTAAAAATCTATTTGATTATGTAAAAAACAGTATGCAGATAGATTCATAAAAACCTGTTAGACTTGCTATCAACATTAAACATAATTTTTCATTCTTTACTGCTAATTTTAAGAATAAACAACATGCATATATATAATACTGTTGAGGTAAAACATTAAATGTCTATATTAGCAAGTGACTACATTTCACTGCTACTGCTTAAGTATAAAAATTTCACAATAGTGTTCATAAAATGGTTCCTTCTCAACTGGATACAATTGTAGATTTTGATCAATTTCATTTAACAAAAACCTTGGAGAACATATTTATTAAAAATGAGAAATCCTAATTTGATATGCCTTGAGACACTGTTTTTTTTTTTTTTTCTCCCCAAATGTAATTTAATTTTTAATTAATTTTATGTATAGAGAACTTAAATCTCAATTTACAAATAGTGCTTAGAGTATGTTATTTACATAATTTTATTTAATGAAAAAATAGCCTTTGTACTACCTAGAAATTTGAAATGAAACGTTAATTTGACCAAAATAGAAAATTTGTTTTCCTGTGAGATTAGCAGAAGAGTATTCATCTGAATTCTTTACAGATTAAATAAACTCTCAATAAATCCTGATTTTTTATTTTTATTTTTTTTTTTAATTGCAATAGAAGTTGATTTGGGACTGCCAAATTCAGACTAGAATTCAAAAGCAGTGTTTTATGATTTTTTTTTTACCAAAATTTTTGTCTAAAACCCTATAATGTTGAGCTAATTGTATAAGTATCTGCCATCATTTGAAAAACCATGTTAACATATGCAGATTTCTGAATTATAGTTGATTTATTTAGTAAATCAGCAGAAAGAATGGCGTATTTTTTATCCAAAGATTCCCAATCATAATGATTAGTACATATATAATCACAATGCATATTTTACTAATGTCAGTATAAAAGATGACTGTCCTGTGGTATTGCACTGATATTAAAATCAAGTTACAAAATGTGAGTTTTCTAACTAAGCAAAACTAATCTAAGATGAACTGACTAGTGTAATATCATTGAAGCCTTAATAAGATTTCATCTATTCTCTGATTTGAAAAATGAGGCAGTTTATATTTCTCCAGAATTTCAGGAAGTTTGAGACATAAGAGTTGAATTATTTCTCCAAGAAAAGGGAAATTCCACAGTTTTTCCTCAAGTAGAACCTCTATTGTTTAACTCCTTATTTGTACCAAGCATTTAACAAACATTTACTGAGACTGTTAATTATCTTGAAGTAGATCAGCTATAAGAGCAGTATGAATCTGCATTATACTTTGAAATCTTTGCAATTAGTAAACACAGTAATTTCCTTGCATGTATATGTAAGGCTTTATCTAAAGCTTTACAAAATGTGATTTAAAAGTTCACACTAACTTCAATGACAATTGAGGAAGGCTCACAAAGAAGTCTAGAAGAGCAAGAGTACATTTAATTTTAGGTATTTAAATAGTGCCATTGAAGGCAGAGGAAATTATTCACACTCTTAAAAAGAATAAATGCTGGAAGAAACAGCTTTTATATTTCTTTAATCTTCTCTAGGACTTTGAACAGCAAATAAAATGAAGTCCTTCTCAAATAATGCATTGAGGGAATGAACCTGGGCAAACATGCAGAAGTACATTAGACCTCAGTAAAGCATATGCCACCAAATACCTCTCCAAGTGTATGGCGTGAGCCACTGGAATGCAAGTTTCCTCCTGAAAGAGACTAAGAGCAGTCTTTCAGAGGGACTCTGCAGCCAATAAGTTACATCAATTTTTATGTCAGACTTGTTCAGCCAGACCAATAGAACAGCATACAGATAAGTAACTCCAGGAAAAAAAAAAAAAAAAATAAAGCAGGACTCCATTCATTCACAGTGTTGCCAGCTATGACTACTCAGTTCTGCCTACTGGAGCTGCACTTTGTGCTGTTATTATTTCTCTGTAACAAATAACAGGATGTACATGTTCCACAAAGGGTTCCTTTGTGTTGAGATGTCTTTCTTGACAGCACATATTTGTGCTGTCAAGGCAAAGTAAAATCAGCAGGTCAAGAGAGGTGGTCCTTCCATTCTCTTCTACTGTGTGAGGCCACACGTGGAGTACTGTGTTCAGTTCTGGGGCCCAAGTGCTAAAGAGACCTAGGCATACCAGAAAGAGTCTAACAGAAAGCCATGAAGACGATCAAGGTATTGGAGCACTTTATTCTGAAGAGAGGCTGAAAGAGTTGGGGCTGTTCAGCCTGGAGAAGAGGAGGCTTAGGAGATACCTTGTCAATGTGTATAAATACCTCAAGGGAGGGTACAAAGAAGGTGGAGCCAGGCTCTTTTCAGTTGTGCCCAGTGCCAGGAGAAGAAGTAATGGGCACAAACTGGAACACAGGAGGTTCCATCTAGGAAAGACTTCCTTACTGTTCTGAGCAACGGCACAGGTTGCCCAGAGAGGCTGTGGAGTCTTCCTCTGTGGAGATCTTCAAAAACCACCTGGCCATGGTCCTGGGCAAACTTTTCTGGGTGTCCCTGTTTGAGTGAGGGGTTTGGACCAGATGAGCTCCAGAGGTTCCTTCCAAACCTTAACCATTCTGTGATTCTGTGATATTTGTGACAAATAACATGCAGTGTCTTAGCATATATGTATAGAGTAACACAAAGTTTTTGCTTCTTGAAACAAATGTGATGTAAATAATATGCTTATATAACAAAATTTCAAGTGATTTTCAATTTCAATTTCCAAATTTGAGGAGCTTTGCAACACACTTTAATTACAAGACTATAATAAATAATAAGTCCCTTACAGCTCAGTTATTTTCACAATCTTTATTATTTGCCTGGAACATGAATAAATCTGTCTTACATGCAATTGAGTGGGAGCACAGAAAGAAAAGGAAGACAACTAAAACCAATTACTGAAAACTTCCTCAGATTACTACTTGCATCTGTTTGTGCAGTTCTGCATGTTTTCAGCCTTATTAGGTGAATATATGTTCTTACGGGTGTCACTACTCTGTATCTCTAATAATGAGGTGCAAGCCCATGATGCCTTGAGTACTTGGATTTATGTTCAAGGAATCAAGAAGCTAAAGCAAGCCAAGATGCTTGTCAGGCAGCAAGAAAGCAAATGCAACTCCAGGGAGCCCAGCAAATCAATTATTGCCACTGAGGAGGCACCTGTGTCTGCTAAGATTATCTACATCCTTCAGAGGTGAGTGTGACTGAATGTTAACAGAAAAGAGATCTAGCACAATGACAAGAACTGTTGACAACACTGGATTTGCCTTTTATGAGAAGCATATACATGAGCAAATACCATGCCTGACCTGAGTCTCAATAGTTAAGGAGAGATGGTGAAAATGACCTGAGAAGTATCATTTTTTCATGGAGAAATAGATGCTTATGCATTTGGAAAACAACAGTATCTGCCTAAAACAGGCTGTTTTCTAATAAAATCTATAGTGTTAATATGCAGTATTACTGATATTTTATTGGCTGAATTAAACAGGGACTGAAACAGAAACAAAAAACTTACAGTTTATTTTATATATATAAATTATATACACCACATATGTATGTGTACACGCACACACATATATTTAATCACTTGAATTGTTTCCTTCATTATTTTCCTATTTCTCAGAACAGTTAGAAATGCTCTCAGTATTGTCAGTAGGCCTGTTTAATAACTTAATACTCCAGCGGACTACCGAAATAATGCGATTTCTGTCTTGTAAATCTGCCAATTTCAACCAGAAACTGCAAGAGAATAATGTGTGTCATTTGTGAATTTGTCTTTTGTCACCTCTAGTCTAGCAAAGGGACAGAAGGAAAAAAAAAAAAAAAGGATCCACAAGAACCCTCACAGTTATGATCTTTTTTCCCCCAGGAAGAATTAGTTTAATACCCTCTCTACTCAGCATACAGACATACAGACATCATTAACATAAACTATATTTTCTCTCTGGTGCCGCACAACTTCATAATCTTATTTAGACAAAGTAGAAGTTCATACATTATCCCGATACAAGTAAAATGCACATGAAGTTATGGCTAATTATCAGAGATCAGATGTAGAAGACCATATGCCTATACATTCCTGCATAAAATCACATTGAGAAGAAGGAGTGGGACTTTGTGAAAAAGATGTACAGATAAAGGTTATTTAGAAATCACGAGAGAACAAATAATCAGCTAAAGTATGCAGTCATCTGAAATAGTCACTTAAAATTGTCCACTTCTGCCTCAAAATTATGGATGAGTTTGAGCTATTCAGACACCAAGGTATGGTATAAAATGACAAGTTGCTGTACGTATGCTTGTGTGCACAAGGAATACTGATGGGATGTTTTCACATTTTAGCCCCTACTTCTAGTCCTAATGTTTTTGTGTGGAAAGATCAGAGAAAGTGGCACAAAAGAAACCTCCACCTGTAAGGGAGGTGATGGCTCCATCACTCTGCTAATGAAGCTGAACTATCTGACACTCAGGTCCAGCCTTGTTATTCACCTGGTTCTTGTTCTGAGGAAATGAAAGTCAGAAAAAATCTAAGGACACCCACCTCCTATATGCATTTTAATCACATTTTTTCATGAACTCGTTTGCTGCGATATGGAGAGAGTACATATGTATGTCTGTTAGAAGAGTTAAAGACATTTCTGGTGATATTAATTCTACCTTTTAATTCGTTTTTATGCTAAAGATTGTCACAGATCTTTACACAGAAGACACAGGTCTTGTGTCTTCTCAAGTGATCAGAAGCCATCAGTGCACACGGCTACCAGCTATGCTAGAAAATACAGCATTGCTTCATCTCCTGCACACTGGTGGGAATATACATCATTTTCCCAAACCTTCCAAAGATACAGATAATTTCATGATGTTTGGAGACCTACACTGAAAGCTCTTTCAGAGAAATTTCTATCCCCTGAAAGAAGAGTTGTCAGCATCAATTTTCCCCATAGTAAAATGTGTGAATATACAGCACCCTTGATGTTGCATTTGTTAAGTACCTTTGGCAGTTTGCTGTAGTGTTAGCTGGAGTGACGTATAACGTTACTAGAGAGAAGCAAAGTTCCCACAGAAATGATGAATCTTTAGCACAGGAAACTTAAGGTTTTGAAACGCATTTAGCATTATCTGCTGGTGTCTGCCGACCCCTTGTACTCTTCTGGAAAAATAAATAAAGCTTGTAAAAATACTGCTTGCACTACAGAGAAAAATGGTCCCTTGAAACAGGGAGCTAACCTTTACTCTCAGTGTTCTTATATTTTTTTTCTCTTTAGCCAATCACCAAAGAAATGATTTCCCTGTCACTTTCAGAGTCATGTATTTCTTGTCTCTTGAAGTTTGTAGCCATAAGTGAAAAAAAGAAAGAAAAAAGAAAAAAGAAAAAAAAAACTGCATTAAAAAGGGAAAAGGACAAGGAACTCTGAAACTATTTGTGCTCTAACACTAACACCATAGCAAAGACTTTTTAAAGGCAATTACACAAGAACATATTTGTTTGTAGTTCTATAAAAGAGAAATGACTAAGGTGCCTATATCAATTTTCATGTGTTTTAAGCCTGGATAGAAAGGTTTTCCTTGTTTGGGTCTTGAGGAATGGAACTGTTTTCTGCTATTTGTGTCTGTTTCTCACCTTTTGTCTCCCACTTTCCTTCTGTTATTTTTTTACTGCAACTTAACACAAAGAATATGTCAGCTGGGATAGTAAAAATTTCTGGCACAGCCACATGACAATTGGACAGTGACCAGATGTTATTCACACTGGTCACTCTCTCCAGTTTGTTCTGATGTCTTTTCTTTTGCTTTATTAAAAGATGCAAGGTTGTAAAAGGTACTTAGTGAAAGGGTAAATAGCATACACGATTTGAAATGGAAAGTAGAAAACAGCTCAAGACAGCAGAAAGCTTCTCTGTTCTTTCCCTCTGAAGAATCTGAAGAAGAAAAATGAAAGTAGTGGAAAAAGTGAAGCAGATGTATCTTTCTATAGAAAACAATATTTTTAAAAGGACTCCATAAAGGTTATTATTATTATTAACCATATTTACATACAAAACCACATAATTATTTATATACAATGTCAAAGTGGATATTTGACAATACATTTGCATTATACTCTAGATCAGGCTACATATAGATGCCAGACAGTCCAAGCTATGGTCACTGTTGAGCAAATGATGGACTATCATTATTTTTCTACAGATAAGTAGAAATTTTCTTTTGAACCCTTAATCTACGCTTTTCAAATTATGCTTAGATGCCATTCCTAAATAAGTATTTGTTTTTGATGACTTCATTAAACAAACAAGTCTTGTGTGAACAATGTACCCACTAGGCAACTGGGATGAGGAGTGGAAATGGTGAAATACTAACTGTACTTTTGCTAGATGCTTACACAACATTCATATCAGGTTATGATAATATGAAAATAAATATATAAATCTTAACCCAACGAAGATAAATGCCCCACCCCTGGAAGTGTTTAAGGCCAGGTTGGGTGGGGCTTTGAGCAACCTGATTTAGTGGCAGGTTTCCCTGCCCATGGAATTGGAACTAGATGGTCTTTAAGGTCCCTTCCAACTCAAACCACTCTATGATTCTATGAAAGAGCTCTAAAGCTCTAACTAATAAAGCTCAAAATATAATGGGAATGAGACTCCTCTATGTCATCATCATGTGCTTCTCAAAGGCAGTATAGAGATCAATTACTGGCCAACGACTTTTATAAAAGAAGTGAAAGAGAGAATAGGACAATACCTAATAAAGGTAAGACAAAACCTGGTGGGCCACTGCATCGTGATGTGAAGAGCCACAGACATAAAGACAGGCTTTATCAGTTATAAACTTGTTGCAGTTAAGTGCATCAGAATATTCACTTTAAAATAAAGACAGGTAGGGGCAAAAAAGGGAGGGGGCAAAAAGGTAGGGGCAAAAAAAGAATAGGCTGCAGAACAACAGTGAAAGGGACATAGTAGATAATCATGACAATTCAGTGCAAAACAAAGGCCAAAGATATAACAGTCTTCTTAGATAAACAGTTTGTTTTGCATATATTGGTAAATAAAATGTTATTTTGAGATTGCCTCTACTAACAAATAAATAAAATAAAAAAAAAATCAAATTCCTCCTCTGAAGTGTTAATAACATCCTACACCTCCACTGGCACCTTAGTCCAGGCAGTATTTATATCATAGTATTTTAGCATGCCAGGATCTGTGTTTATTGAGACAAGGCTAACTATTAATCATTACTATGCCTGTGCTTTTGTACATTTTATAATTCACTGAAATGAAGTAGCATATGGTGGATAATATTTTCCAATTACTTTAGTTAAACAGTGTGAAATAAATGTAAAAGATGGTGCTTCCTGTTGCTGGACAAAATACATCCCCATTTACAGACAATCTGAGAAGAAATAAATCCTGTGACAGATGTTCTGCTATAACTGACCTAAAAGTTCCGTGGCTTAAGATAACCTGTTCTGTATGTTCTAATAACAGGCAATTATTTACCTCTGGTCCCAAGGGTGCAGCTTATATAGAGAAACTTTCAGACCTTCTACTAGGTCAGGTTGTCTCCTGGCATCCCACAGTTACTGCAGCATTAGCTAGAAATGAATTCTTATTCTTACAAGATCTTCACAAATTTTCTCCAACTACTAGGAACTAACTTGTATACCTGCATAATTATCAGTCTTTTCATAACCTTTAGTGCTTTAAACGGCATTTCTACTCTTAATGCCAGTTAATGTCAACCATAGACAGGGTCTTTGACCAGTTACACCTGTATGTACAGTATTTATTCTCCTTCATATTGCCACATTAACGTCTTCACTTTTACAAGCCTTACAATAAGACAAGGAAAAAAAGATCATTTATCTTTCACAAGACATGCAAACAAATTTGATTTACTTTTGCATTCACCTCCTCCTATTCTTTTTTTTTTTTTTTTTTTTTTTCCGAGCTGACAGCATCATCCTGAGGAACACTGAGTGCAGAGAACTGGTTCTAAAGGGACAGTAAAAGTTAGTGAAATAAAAGAAGAAATAGAGATAAAACTGCTGCAGAGGGAAGTAAAAGTTGTCTTTCTCCCCTTTCTTTCAAAATTCTGGACATGAAAGAAAGTAAGTGTCAGAAATTTGATATTAATTGTATGTGAGCTTGGTGTTTGCAAAGTGCCATGGAAGTGTATGCCCTCCAAAACACTATCAATATTGCACTTTAATCCTTGTTTCAGAAGCAGTTATAAATATGGCATGAATTACTTATTATTAGTATAATACTATCAATATGTATATAGCATGTTATTATACTGCATTATTATCCTTATGATTGCAGCATCAATTTTTCAGGTTGGGAAACAAACAAACAAACAAAAACAACAACAAAACACCAAACTTTGGGAATGCTCAGACCTCAGCTTGATCCCTGGGAAGGTGATGGAATAAATATACAGGGGACATGGAGGTGACTGGGAGTAGTCAGCATGGATATATGAAGGGGAAATCACACTTAACAAACCTGATAGACCTCTATGATGGTGAGGTTGGTGGTGAGCAGTGCATGCTTTTTAATATTGATGTTATTAAGGCTTTTGACACTCTTTCTCGTAACATTCTTATGGAAAAAAAAAAAAAGATAAAGCACTAGATAAGTGGACAGTGAGGCAGACGGAAAACTAGATGAACTGCTGGGCTCAAAGGATCATGATCAGAAGCATGAAGTCCAGCTAGAGTCTGGTCAATACTGGTGTACCCCAGTGGTTGTTATTGAGGCCAATATTGTTTAACATCTTCATTAACGACTTGGAGGGTGGGAAAGAATATACCTCAGCAATTTTGCAAATTTTCCCAAAACTGGTAGGGAGGGTTGATACAACAGACGCTTGTGTTGCCATTCAGAAGGACCTTGACAAGCTGGACAATTGGACAAACAAACACAGGCAGTGCAATAAAGGGAAGTGCAAAGACCTGCACCTGAGAAGGAAAATATTCAGTTATCAAGACAGGCTGTCAACAAGAAAAGAGCTTTGCAGCAAAGGACCTGGGTACTGTGTTTCATAAGATGGTGATCATCAGCCATCAGTGTGACCTCATGGGAAAGACCAACACCTTCTTGGACTGTATAAAGAAGGGTGTCATGAGCAAGTCAAGAGATGTGATCCTTCCCCTCTACTCAGCACTGGATAGACACATCTGCAGTGCTGGGTCCAAGTCTGGGCTCCCCTGTACAAGAGAGACATGGACATTCTAGAGTAAATGACTATTAAAATGGTTAATGGATTGAAAAATCTGTCACATTAGGAGAGAACTGGGATCAATCAGCCTGGAGAAGAGAAGGCTTGGGTGGACTTGTCAATGTTTATAAATACCTGCTGGGAGGAGTAAAGAAAACGAAGCCAGACTCTTCTGGCTCCTTAGTGGTGTTTAGTGATAGGATGAGAGGCAATGCACACAAAATGAAATACAAGAAATTCAGTTTAAACATAAGAAAATATTTTTCCTGTGAGGGTGCTCAAACACCAGAACAGGCTTTCCAAAGAGTTTGTAGAATATCTGTCCTTGGAGGTATTCAAAACCCAGATGGACAAAGTTCTGAGAAACCTGCTGTATTTGAACCTGCTCTGAGTAGACAGTAAGTCCTTCTGACCTCTACTAATCTGTGATTATATGAATTAAAGCCACCATGTCCCTTGGGCATTGAGTTTTCCTTATTTTCAGTCACAGGACAAGACCCTAACAACCAGATGATGGACCTAGATGATATGGCATAATATATGATCAGTGCCTTGCTATACCAACCAGTTATGTGGGTATTTGATTATCAAGAAATAGGCTAGAGAGATACAGGGACAGTCTGACAATGTGACCTGCCCTATAGCACAAGGAAATAAGACAGAGAAGTCTTAGGCTCCAGTTATTGTCTCCAGCATGTGTTATGCAACTTCTATTAATCAGTCTTCAGATTAATAAGTAAGTAAATAAATAAATAAAAAAAATGAGTTGCCAGATCTTGAGTGCTTTCTGTGCTTAAAATATAGAAGGAAATTAGAATTTAAATACATTTCTATTCATAAATGTTCCCATTGACCAGCATTTTAACATTTTCTAACAGTAGGTATATTTGTCAGCCACTGGAAGCACACACTTGAAGTATCTGCTCTCTGAGAGACTACATTTATAAATTTAATATAAATATATTTATTTATATATTTATATTCAAAGCTCTGTGCCTAAAAGTTAGACATAGTGGTACTTAGCCTGGGGGTCATTTAAGACCTGGCCTGTAGACATAGACTACATCTCTCTTAGTGGGCTGAGCAGTACCAGGACCTATTCCCTGGAGCAGCTGACAAAGGCAGGCCACATCCATTGCATTAAATTCTCTTACTCTCCAAAAGAAGATACTCTGTATGCAAAACTTCTATCAGAGATGTTTCCTGGCCCATCCTGGCCCAGAATCTTTCCAGGAGCAGTCTGGGAAAGTACTGTTTGCCCAGGGATGATGCTGTGCCAGGGACTCTTGTAATAATTAAACAGCCCAGATGGTTGGCACTATTTAGTTTATGGATACAGTAGTATAGCAGATGTAGTCTCATATCAAAATTTATCTTATATAATTTAAATTTCAAAGCCTAAACTGACCACTTTAGCCTCCCTTAACCTAAATAGGGCTGTGGCAGATTAATCTCATTCTGTTCTCACCACTGACTATGGTGCAATTTAGGGTGATTTAAGGTGATTAATGGGGATCAGACAACTAATTGTAGTCTGTTAATCAAGAAGAGTTCCAGTTTAAGGACAGATTTCCAAAGAATATTCAAGTGTGAGAGATGTGATAGATGCTTTATGGGGATTTTAAAATCTGACAGATCTTAACTGCTACCGAGTTTTCTACAACCATTGCTTAGTAACAGCTTCTAGTGAATCTTACCCAGGGCTCAACATGAATCAGAAGTAAAAATGCATTTCAGATCACCATTAATCATTATTTGTTTGAAAAACTCTTCAGGTAGAAAATAACAAAAATTCAGTGAAATTTGGTTAATTGCAAGCCCAGAACCTAAGTTATGTGAATGAGTCTGTTAGTCTTGAATCCTCAGCACCAGAAAAACATCTTTATTACATTGGTTTGCCTCACAGTGAAATTCTGTCAATGAATAAGGAGTGCCTGACTATGCAGGGCGATTTATGATTGGTGGGGGATTAATTTCAGTTTTCTCACTGAAAATAGAACCAAATCTAATAACAAACTCATCTCAGCATGTCACATGTTCATTTTGTTAAGCAGAAAGGATGATCCCCCAAAATACAAACACATCTTATTTACAGACAACTTCCTGTGAAGCCAGCTTGTCCACAGGTGCAGAAAGCTGATCCTATTTCATTGGGAAATGATTTTAGACTGTTTCCAGGGACTTGCTGGTGGATAAAGAAGTCTGATTATATAGGTAAGTATATTAATACAAATAATTCAGTTTCACTTCAAGAGTCATCTGAAAAATGACAGAATTGTTACTGATGGTTGAACTCACACAGAGATGTCAAAGATTTGGCATGTGCACATTTCTTTTAAACTTTAGTTTTTATCTGATGCTAGAATAATACTAATTCTCTTTTTCTGTCAGGATATCATATTTGTAAAAAAAAAAGAGACTAATTAGTAAAGGCTTTTGCAGCTTGTCAGAATGAGAATTTGGAATAAATTCTTGTCTAGTGCAATTAATTGAAATTGGGTGTGATACCATATGTAAATGTGATTTTCTCCTATTAATTAGAAGCCTTAATTACTTTGATCAGAGACCTCATTATACCACTTCTGGCAAGTGATGGAAGTAGGAAAAAAAGATGGAAAATCTTGAAAGAGACATTTATTCTAATATCAAAAATTTATTTTTCTTGGTGGTCTTTATAGAAAAGCTTTATTAGATTTAGATCAGAATTATTCTGGAATTTTATTTCATTCCTGAGCCCTACTCAACCCAGATTAAATTTGTTCAATATATATTAAAGTTGTTTAGTTATGTTGCTTAGTGAGAGCAGCACATCAGAGCATCTCAGAACATATGGGGACCAGCAGAGAGAAGGGTCCTGCATGGCAGACAGGGGTATCAGGGTCCTGTGATCTGTGTTTAGCTCCTGCCAGCCAAAGTTCTCCTATGAAGTCTTAGATTAGATGCTTAATATTACTGTGCTTCAGTTTGCTTCCTGTGTAGAAGGATAGAAATAGTTTTCTCTTTTGCATCTGTTCATTATTGTCATTGTTCTGACTCAACATAGAACAGACCAGCAAGTGCAGCACATTTGCCCAGCACTTTGTGCCATGGGTCAAGCAGTCCTGTTTAGAGCAGGCTGGAGGGCTTGCTGCACAACATCACACGCAAACGGCCAACAGGGAAGGAAGAGACACAGACAACTACTTCATTAACTACACAAATAACATCTTAGTTAAGACTTTTAAATTTTTCTATGTACAACTGTGAATCCCATGTAAAATCCCAGCCTAGGTCAGCTATATGAACATACAACATAGAACACTTTCTACAGCTGTAACCACCTAAATCCATTTTTAGGTGATCTTTTGCCAGGAATGAGTGATGAAATCATTTACCATTCATGTGGTGAATATTCTTTATTAGGACGGGAGGAAGGAAGATATCTGTGTTCTATTTAACAACAAAAAATTAAATAGAATAATTTGTCCTCTTTTATGTAGGGCTCCACAATACCTAAAGCTGTAGTGTGTATTTGTTTCAAATGAGTACTTCTTCTCTTCAGCTGCTACTATAATTCTTATGTTACCAGTGCCACTAATCACATTTTTTTTTTTTTTTTAATCTGTACCTTCTGTTTATCCATCTTACAAAGGTCTGTAGTCCTGGTCTGCATTTTAATGAGGTGATCTAAGGACACTGGAAAGTTTGCTGAATGCAGTCAAGAATAATGAAAAGGCTTTAATAGTTCCCTACAGCAGTGCAGGTGTTTAAGTTCTGTGGAATTTAATATTTTCTAGTATTAGGACATGAGGCCAGACTTCAACCTGTTGTTTTTCTACTGTGATCACAGTAGTCAAGTTTCTATGTCCTGTTACTCTGAGACAGCCCAGAGGCTTACATACATTTGCTGAAGAGTATAAAAGAGATATTTTTCTAAATTTTAGTGTCAAGTGGCAAAAGTATGAAGGGGATAAAATAAAGACTCTGAATTTTATTTTTGAATGAATTTTTAGAGGCTCAAAAATTAATGTCCCGTACAGTAAATATCAGAAAAATGTCTGAAAAATGCATTTTTTTTTCTCTGCATGAAATATCGCATTATATATGATCAGACAGAACAAAAGAACTGTCACTGCCAAACACCAGCTGTGTACCATACTCCTGAACTTCATCAAGCATCCTTCAGTCATTAATTTTGTAATGTTCTGATTGTACTTATAAACTTCTAGACAAAAAATATGTGTCTAAGGTAAGATGACAAAATTGCATCAGATTTAATCAGCAGGAGAAGGTTGCTCTCCTAAATTAGTGTTTTGAGACCTGTTTGTGGGTTAGCCCTGGCAGGCAGCTCAGCACCACCCAGCTGCTCGCTCACTCTCCCCAGGTGGGATGGGGGAGGGAATCAGAAAGGTGAAAGTGTGAGAACTCATGAGTTGAGACAAAGACAGTTTAGCAGGGACAGTAAAAGCTGCATGCACAAGCAAAGCAATCCAGAGAATCCATTTGCTGCTTCCCATCAGCAGGTGTTCAGCCACTCCCAAGAAAGCATGGCTCATCACGTGTAATAGTTTCTTGGGAAGAAAAATGCCGTCACTCCAAACATTCCAACTTTACTCCTTCTTTACCCCAGCTTTTATTGCTGAGCATTATGCCACATGGTATGGGACATCCTTTAGTCAGCCTGGGCCACCTGTCCTGGCTGTGTCCCCTCCCGGCTCCTGGGGCACCTCCAGTCACCTTGCTGGCCGGGCAGCACAAGGAGCAGAAAAGTCCTTGGCTCTGTGTAAGTACTGCTCTGCAGCAACTAAACCATCAGTGTTTTATCATCACTAGTTTCTTCAGAAGTCCAAAACATAGCATTGTGTGAGCCTCTACAAAGCAAATTAACTCTATTCCAGCCAAAACTATGGCAGACCTTGAACATGTTCTTTGCTTTTCTTCATCTCAGTTGTACATTAGTTGGAAAGAATCCCACAATAGGTACTGAAGCAGAGGAGCTTACATTCAAAAAAAACAAACAAGAAAAAAAAAACACCACAAAACAGTTTTCTCTCTTGTTTCAGTCAGTGCTCTCTGACTTCTGTTAGCTTGCTAGCAACAATACTTAGAAAGAAATGTGCTGCCAGCCATATCTGACTTTTTTATCTCCCTAAGAGCATTTCAACTTTACTGGCGACAGATTCCTTTGTCCCCACTGATGTTGGAGGATCTTACAGAGAACATATTGTCTATAAATGGTACTAAGAACCACTGGTAAGTGTGGATTTGTGTTGTGCTCACTTAGCACCCATGTGCCCTTTACAAAGATGAATATGAAATCTCTGTTTTATTATAGACTAAACTTAAAGCACTCAGGAGACAACAGTATTTTCAAACATCAAGTTAATGATGAGCAAAATTCAAGCACTCTTTTGATAGAGCCTGGGAGAGGGAAAGGTGTAAGAATTCATAGCAAAACTCCAGTAAATGTAGTTAACATCAAGGGATGATTGCTACATACTTTGCCTGCTTAGAGTTTACTTCAAGCATGTACGTTTGTCTTTCCCCCAAGATTTTTTGTTTTGTTTGAAGTCAGTGCAGAATTAGCTATCTACACTTAGAGTGGATACCATAATTTACCACAACATGCTTTTCTCCCAGTTTGCCTTCTGTCTACAGCTTCTGTTCAAGTGGATCTCTGAACAGCGCTTAAATGTTTTTAACTGTGCTTGGGTGTACCTAACCACTTGCACTTAAAGTTGTTGCTGTACTTGGCAGACTGTAGCTATAGAGGAATTTTAACTAGGCCAAATCTCATTACACGTTTATATTTCACCTGAGCAACCAAGCCAAGCCCTCTCTATAGTCATGAAAATGCCATGGGACATGTAAAGCTTTAAGTAGCTGAGATCTTAATTTTGTATCTCTTTCAAAGCAGCTGCTGCAGTAGCTGAAACTTCTGGGGTAACAACACTTTTTCACTTAATGCTGGTAACTATCCTCAAAGGGCAGAGCAGCACCCATTAATGAACTAGTACCAAATAGGTTATTAGTGGATATTCCAATGCTACTCACACTCAGTTCAGTCAGTCTGAAAGAAAGTTGAAAGGAATAATAACTAAATCCCTAGGAGTATGTCAGATCACTTGATCTATATTTAATAGGTCATTCAAAAAGAATCATTTAGTGGTCATTTTTCATATTATAGCCAGAGGGCAGGTCTATATTTCAAAATAGCCTCTTATTCCACTTACAATAGTGTAAAGGTGGTTCAATAGCTCGGACCATCCCTGAGGTTCATTTCATCCTGTGCTCATCTTGCAACAGGCTTCAGCTCATATCCTCAGTCAGGTCTTGCTACACAAAAAATTAAACCATCAAAGTAATGTTTTGAAGGATTTATGAAAAAAATCTAATGACATGATACTCAAAACCCAGGTCTAGGCTGTTAGCAACCTCATCTTTCACTGTTGGGAATACTGCAGAAATCCCCTGAAAATTCCAGTCTAACAACCACAGAGCTGCACTGGCAGGGGTTTGTGAACTCTGTACTTATAGTTATGCATACTTAATATATATAAAGTATAAACACATATCTCTCTCTATGTAATGTATTTATAGTTTATATATGTATATTTATATGTTTTATATACATACAGATAAAAGAGCTCCATGTGTTTACATGCAAATACATTAAGTCTAGATGTTAATTTTTTTAACCTTAACCAGTGCCGAGGCACTGCAACTAAGTATGCACCCTGGTATTCAAATGTGGGTATGCAAGAAGTCTCACTTATTCAGAAATCTTTTGCCTCTGTTGGATTTTATTGAATGCCAGCAGTTTCAGTTTGTCAGCAGGACATAAACATTGTTTAAGAGGTTTAAAAGATACTATTTCTGTGTCTTCACTCATATATGGGCTGTATATTAAATTGTTAACAATTTTCCCAGATCCACAAAAAAGTGCTGTGCCACCTGCCATCTCTGACCCCTTTTGCATCATGTAACGCCCACAGTGAATGTGTGGCTGAAACCAGATGTGGAAGAACACACCAGCCTTCCCCTGAGATGCTAATTTCTGCAGAGTATTTAGTACTAATTAAATCACATCAGGAACTTTCCTGAGCACTGGTATGTGCTGTAAAGTCATGGTGTGAAAGTGGCTTATGTATTGCTCCCTGAGCAGCTCCTGGGCACAGTTGGGCAGTTACTTGGTTTGAAGACCCAAGAGGCTGTTTGCATGTAGTCATTCTGCTATCAAGGGTAGAAGAGGGAATACATCAAGTAGTATGTATACCTATTAAGTCTGTGTACATACACTGATCTGTATAGACAAAGGCTCAGTAGGCATCTTAGTATATGAGTTCAGATATTGTTTAAGACTGCAGAATACAACCAGTCCTACACGGCAGCTGAGAAAGACTTGATAGAGGTTTTCTGTGATGCATTTGTCTGTCAGGTTTGTAGCCTGACTGCAGCTTTCTGTCTTAAGGTGACAAAGAGCAAGGCAAGAGACAGGGGTATTTATTAATTAGAATTTTCATTTATCAATTAAATGCTGATCTTTCCATTGATCTTCTATTCTTCTATTCCAAATACTTCTTAAATACGTTAAGTGATGCTGCTGCAGAGAATAACATGGTATCCAAACATCTCACAACAGGAGTGCATCAAATATGTTCCTTATATTTGCCCTCAGGTCTCTGTAAACATCATGGACCAGATAATAACACAATTAGTAATTACACTACTAATTATAATATAGTAATAAAGATATTATCAAATGGCACATTTGTGGTAGATATTGCAGTGAACTTCCTTACTTATTGCATTTACCTGAAGACTTTGTAAAGTTAAAAAATAAAAGAAGAAAGAACAATCAAGATTCAAAATAAAGGAAGAAAAGGTACAAGCTGGCAACTAATGGGAGGATTTTATGATGAATTTTAAGTATTATACTTTAATGAAGCTATTTAAATACATTTTTTTCCTTCATGTTCTATGCTTAAACTGGGTTTACTAGAACAAAAGGTAATAAAAAAAAAAGCTATTACTCAGGTGGACAACCTGACTTTGGTCCATGCAAAGCTCAAATGATCCAGTCTGCAAGTGTCATTTCCCAGCTACTGCAAAAAACACCACATTTTACAATCTTTTCCACTTTGTCTAATTTATGCCTTTCATAAGGTGTTAGAAAACTCTGCATCTCAAAAGGACTATAAAGATAAGAAAATATAGCTTGCAAGTATAAAAATTAAAAAAAAAATAAAGATGATACCTTCATTTACACTTGTTTTATAAGCTTTTTTGTTGTCATTTTTTTGTGGTTTTTAATATTCAGGGTTTTTTTCCTGCTTTTTTTTTTTTTTTATTATTTTTTGTTTTTCCCTAGATATGTTCTTAGTTTTGTAAAGCAAATTCACTTGCCAGGTAGGTAAGTATGTTGTACTTCTAAATAGAAAGTGAACAAGTAAGTTGATTTGAAATGCAGTGTTAAACAACTAAATTAGTTAAATAAATCTAGACTGGGAATTGTCAGGTAAATATATATATAAAGTAAATAATAGATGTAAAAAAAATAAAAAAGGAGACAAGCCTGCTACATTTTATGAGGTAGTGTTTATTGAGATCAGGTTATCTATTTCCATCCCAGCTGTAACAAGACAATTAAGGGGTTGCTAATTGATTTTGTTTATTGCCATGAGCTGTAACAGTAATAAATAAGTAAGTAAGTAAGTAAGTAAGTAAGTAAAATGTTTAGTAATATAATTATCTTACCTCTCACATTATGTTCTGGTAAGCTTGAGAATTCTGTGACAAATTTTTCAGTGTCTTGTTAGAGATGCACCTAACAATGTAGCATGTTTATGCAGCCCCGTTGAATCTGAATCTAACTTTGTAATAAATATTATTTATTCATAGCCTACATACTCCATTCTTAACTGTCAGTTATGTTATTGCCTGATCTGAAATTACACTTCCACATCTTATGATTTGCCTTTTCGGTTATAGAACACGATATAAAATAAAATGATCAATTGGATTGGTTTTAGCATAAGGAAATAATCACTAATTTAATACATTGATCAGAGCTCCCATTATACCTGCCACCATTTTACAGAAGATGAATGATATACCTTATTTGTGTTCATGTCCTTGCTGAGATTATAAATTGTACTTTTAAAAGCCCGCCAACAAGTGCAAGAAGTTTATTACTTTTCTCTTAGGTTGGTTATTCAACATACTTAGTCACAGGGTCGTCTTTCTGATTTTAATACAAATGGTGGAAAGAGGAAAAAAATAATACCTTTTTATATATGTTAAGTCCCAACAGAGAAATCTAGTTACTTTTATCATCCAGCATAGGCCTCTTTGAACTTTCAGGTCTAAAAATTTGTAAGACTTATAATATGTTATTGTAATAGTTACAAGCACTCTCTTTACAAGCATATTTTCTTCATTTCTCTAAAACAAACAAACAAACAAACAAAACAGACCACAAAACAAATAAAAACAAACAAACAAACAAACAAACAAAAAACAGGCTTCTAGAATATGTGGAAAACCTTCTTACAGATTCCCTTTTTTGTTTTAATACGCTTTTTTTTTTTTCCTATGTATACACTTGGAAAATGTGTATTGTTTCTCTGTGTTTATTTTCAGAAAACTCACAGGCAACGAGGCATGTTTATTTCTCTCTGCTTTGGGTCTAAAATAATTGTTTAATCCATGTCTTAATATCATAGTCAAATGCAACTGAATTCAGAGGGATTTTATTTTTCTGCTGATTTTAGTAGGCTGTAAACCCATCACATGTACCTTTAGGTAAAATGAATTGCCATTCGGATGTGCTTATTGTTTTCTATTGTTTACCACCTAGTGTAGTTTCCATAAAACAAGTAAAAAGTCCAGACCTAAATGGAAATTTTGGACATTTCATTCTGAACCTAGATAGGCAAAACAATGTTAGTATAACTTTGGGATCATATTGCACATGCGTTTGCTTGTTTGTTCCTTCACTAGTTGTACTGGGTTTGGCTGGGATGTTGCCTTGTAGGCATTTTTACCATATGCGCTACAGGAGTAGGCATCTCAAGTGAGATATAATGAAGAAGGTAAAGGCAAAGAAATCTTAAAATCTTGAACTCCCAGCTGAGGATCCTCTAGTGTGAATTCTTTCCTACACAGACCTCAAATAGTCTATACAGGTCCTTGAGTAGATGTTTTCTGAATGCCTTAGACATTGGAAACTTCAGCTGTAAGCTCACTATTTAGTGGCAATCAATTGTGAGGCATGCCTCCAGCACCAACACGGATTTTCTTGCTCCAGTAAGCTACTTGTCTTGACAACACCAGGGCTATGTAGTTTTTCTTCAGATCTGCTATAGGAACCATAGGGGATTTCTCCATATGGTGAAGAACTTGTTCTTGGCAATTTTTGTCACGTTAGGTGTCAAAATTTTCTTCAGAAAAATATGTATACGCACCTAAACCAAAAGCAGTTTTAAACAGTCTACTCCTGTTGTGAAACACAAACACAAAACTTTTACTTGATGTCACAGGAGTCTAATACATATCTTAAAAATTTGCCAGTTTTTCTTTACAGTTAAATCATTTGGTCTAAGCGTTGTCAGGCACAGGAAATCTATGTTATGCTTAATCACATTGATGTGCATTTCAGTTGATCTTTTCATCCTTCAAAGAATAATTACACTTTTTAGATCCAATTTAAAAATGACAACAACAATAATAACAATAAAAACACACACACACACATAAAAAAACACCGTTTTTTCATAATTTTAAATTCCAAGTGGTGAGTTAAAATAATATTTTTGACTGGTTATAAATCCTCAGTAACAGACACATAATATAAAACCAGTGAATTCTTTATAATGTTAGTTTTACATTTACATTTATCATTTACATTTACCTTTTGATATTGATGTTTTGGGAGTCAGGTTGCATACTGTCAGACAGATCACAAGTAATAATAAGCTTATATTGGAGTATTTTTTTGATGTCTTCAAGAATTGTATTACATTATCATTTTATTTCAAAGTCGTCATATATAGCAGTCCTTAAGCCTGACTGCATACATTTAAACAGAGTTGTTGGCAATTTGACTTCTTAGAATTGTCACACAGACATATACACTTAAACCATCAGTACTATCAAAAAAGATCATTAAGTATGCCAAACATTTTGAAAGACATGTTTTCAAACAAAAGTATAAATATTATATTCATTTTTCACTAACTAAAGGTCAGATCTCTTTTCAATATACTTATTGATTTGTTTAATCTGATGTTGATATGTTTCAAGTATTGCATAAATTGACCTGCATTTCTGTTCAGCTTCCATTAAAGTGACATTGTGAAAGTTAGCAGGAATCTTATTAAGGATGCAAGATATATATATATATATAAATTAACTTTTCTGAATGTAATACAAACCAATTTATGAATGGATTATTTTGAAATATGGAAAACAAGTATGATTTCATGAATAAATTTCTTGCTGCTTGGGACAAATTTGAGGAAAAATTTTCATTTCTTGAATATACTTAACCTGCTTCCAATTTGCTTGTACTTTTCTACTGCTTTGACAGACTATTTTTGGATTGATTGGTCCCTCTTTATAAAATCTGAGACCACACAGAGGAAAACCAGAAGCATAAGAAATAATTTCTCAATTATTTTTCCAAAGTACTGGTGAAACAGAAGGCAATTAATCAGTTTAAATAGAGTGTAACTGTGAAAATGTGAAAACAAGGGTTTAGTCTTCAACCTGTGCAAAGGTCTTGCCAGAACTGAATACATCCTTTACAATTTTTTTGACAACTCATGATGATGACTGTTGTTCCTTGGTTAGAGTAGAGTTGAATATAGGTCTTAGCCTCATCGTGACATTGACAAAAAGCAAAATATTGTGAACAGAGGTTAAAAAAAGGATAACTTTTCTGACACCTCTAGTTGCATATTTAATAAAGTTGTATCATTTTACTCTTCATTTCATTCCCAGTTTGTGTTGGCAAATCCTGTCTCTCTCTTGGAGAAAACTTATCTTTGGTAGTTAATAGTTTCCATACACTGCTTGCACACCTACATGGAAGTGGAGGATTTTTTTTTCCCAAGATATCTAAAGATTGGATGAAACATTGAATTTGATGAGACCTAGCTTTACTTAGGATGGTTCAGGATTTGAGTCAATTAATTCAACTGTCTGCAAAACAGTTTCCCTTACAGTCAATGCAGGGGGAAAATAAAAGTCTTCACAGGAAGACTCATCCCATACTAAGAAAGATCTGTCCAATGGATAAGACGAATAACCTTCCCAAAGAGATTTATTACTTTCATTGACAATGGAAAGATCTATCATGTCTTCCTGAAACTAAATGCTAACTTTTGGATGCTTAACTTTCAGTAAGAAGTTCTTAAGAGGTTCTGCAAATCCTACTAGGCAGCTGACTAGTTGATTAAGTACCTAATTATCTTTGAAGTCTTGCTTTTTCAGTGTTGGAATTTCTACAGATAAAACATTTCTAGAAAACAACGTTTTCCAGTAGTGCATAAAGAAAGTACTGTTTTCCACCAATTTGTAATCTTATCAGCATGCACAAATAATTTACTTTTCATGCTGCTTTTCTTATTTAAGCATTTCCTATGATACAGTAATGTTGACTTAAGAACTAAACCATCTATACCACATGGTTTGGTCTATGTACAAAAACAACATATACTTTAGTAGCCACAGAAATCATACTACCCCTGGAAGGTGATTCTAAGCCCATAGTATTTTAACATCAGTTCCATAAGAGCCCTTTAAACTCTGTCTGATGGTAGATAATGGGGCTTTTTTTGGCTGGATCCAAAATCTACTAGAAAAAAAAAAAACAAAATCTACCAGAAAAAAACAAATTCTGAATTCATTTTGTATATATTAATAAAATACAGTTTCTATGATGACATGGGACATTGGCCTCTATACTCTAAGGTATTTATTATGAAGAATTTAAAAACTGAATCGACAAGTATGACAATTTGTTTTAAACGTTGCAGTCCTCTGTGCCTCATCATGAAAACAATGACTATTTTGCAAGGTGTTCAGGAAAGATAAAAAACCTTGAAAAGAACTACATCTAGGAAGTAGACTCAATACACATTTTTCCAATTATATATAGAACTTCTGAACTGAAATACTGTCATCATAATAACTGTAAGAGAGACAATGCTGTAGCATTCCTACTTATACCAAATTTTGACACTGATTATAGATTACCTAAGCATTAAAAGGGTACTACTGTTGCATTACATCCTGTATCATGACTCGTCATGTTAATATAAAAAAATTGCTAAAGTTCTCAAACAATTTGTAAAATATATTGTCTCAAAATGAGAATACTGCTTGCCAAATGGTAATATTTCTTGTTCTGCCTAAGATGTTAGTAGTTTTAGTAGTTGTCTTCACTGAAAAGCAACTTGTTTTCATTTAATTTGTCTCCATTAACCTATTGTTTCTAGAGATTAATTTTTGATTGCTTGCTTCATCACACTGAAATGTGAATTACTATGGGACAAAGTTTCCACAGCAAGTGGAAAGAACATTAAAGAAAATTAAAGAACACTTTATGTATATCTTTAATTAAAACAAAACCATTAATCAGCTACACTGAGTTTAGAAAGTTTTGTGACTATAATAGAAACAATAGAGATAAATTTATCTCAACTCATGTGTTTGGAGGTCATTATCATCTTAATGGGTGGATAATGCAATGTGCCTGTATTAAAACCACCACGGATTTGTAGAATTGTTATTATTATTATTATTATTATTTTTGTCTTAAACTAATACCACACAAACTCTTTACCCTATACCTACTATAATTTCAGATATTCAAGCATTTGGAGAAAAGAATACAGTTAGGAAATTGTTCTCTGAAATAATGTGTGAAAGCCAACAGAAAAAAAAAAAAGAAAGAAAAAAGAAAGAAAAATTTTACTCATAATTTGCTAACACTTCTTTCTATTTGATTTAGAAAAGTTTTTCTGCAGCAACATAACACAGTTCTAGGGGAAACACCAGGTTTATGAGGGAGGTAGAGGCTACTGACATTGTTTCACAGTGCTGTGAGAATTCACTATTTGAAGTTTATTAGTGTTATGCTTTGGCATCAATCTTCCTTTCCTGCCAGGGAAGAACTTCTCATTCAGAGCTTATCTGAATGAGTTCTTTGTATTCTGCTGTCCTGTACTGGGAGCCATAGTGAGGAATGAAAGAACCAGTGGAGCTGGCCACCTATAATTATCTTGTTTTAAATTGAAATCTGTTTTCATGGAAAATACAAATTTTCTGGGCAAAGCAAGAAATCACATTAGTACTAGCTGGCCCAGCATAAGCTCCCATCTTTCTGCATAGAGCATCCTCTTCTGTTTAGCTGGAGGCTCTGTGCACCCTCACCCAGAATAACAGATAGGGGAACAAAACGTGGCTTCAAGTCTCCTTCAGGATTTGTCCTTTAGCTCACTAGAAACAATCAATCAGCCCCCTAGGAAATAATGTGTTCATGTAGCCTATTTCAATAGCATGAGTTATAATCTTCTCATCTGTATTGCAGCCGAAGCTATTGAACAAATAACTACTTTCCAAATAATTTGGAGTGAAACCAAATGTTAGTACATTTTATTCAATTCTAATAACTAAAACTCTTGTAGACCTAAAAAATGCTAATATTTCTCATCTTAAATGTGTAGAAATTGCATGTAATTCTTTCACAGTCTAGATACTGGATTTTCTTTTCATCTTTTACATGGGCCTTATTCTTCTTTACATGGACCTTATTCTTCCCAGTTTTTATGCATGCTTACAGTGTGCATGGAGTGGAATATGTATTTCCCACCACCATTACTCTAGCTTTTCCTCTGTCTTTTCTTTTCCATTCCCACACTTTTTGGGGGACTCAACAAACAAACAAACCAAACCAAAACAAAACAGGAGCTACCTAAACCTGGTGTGTATGAGGGCTGTGAAGTGTTTTTTGCATATTCCCCCACGGTGGGCACTACTAAAATGCATGGATGAGCAGAGAATCATATCAGTGTTTCGTCTGTGTACCTCAAGAGCTGCAGGAAGACAAGAGCCAACAACCTGACAAAAGTATGGTAATGAATATACTGCCTTTGCTTTCCCTGTCAGCCTTCTGATCTTCCAAGGCAGGAACCTCCAAACAGATCTCTCCATAATCCAGAGGAAATAAAAACTGAATACAACCCAGAGATAATCAACCTTTCTTACCTTTCCTGTAAGATTTGCTCAAATATTTTCAGCAGCAGAGCTCCCAGTAGATGGGTTGCAAGAGTAAATTTAATTGTTTTTTCTGGGAGAGAAAATAAGTCAAGCAGTGCATTTTTAAAGGAGACCTACAGGAAACATATATTCTGGGGACCTTGTCTGAACAACACAGCTTTGGGGGTTAATTTAATCTTGTCTCTAGTTTCTCAAAAAACTTGTAATATCGGAATTTCTTTTATCTATGTAGGACCCGCAGACCTGTCCACCCCCTACCCCCCCAATGGAATGAGATATAGCTTCACATTGAAATTATGAAATTACATTTTTCCTCTCAACAACATTGATTATTACTGTGTAGTATTCAGTTTTGTAGTGCTCGTGAGAGTAGCATGTTTTAAGACATTTAATGCCCTGTCCAAGTAACCTGAAACAACTGGATGAGAATATTATAATTCTCTTAGTAAAAGATTGATGCACAGTCTCACAAGGCAATTAGAAACTCAGTTTTGCCAATCTAATGTTTAATTCTTTCTCATGTTTTGTTAATAAACAAGATCCAGGAATAGAAGGAAAGAAACTACATCACTTTTTAATATTCCACAGGCACACGTCCTACCCAATCTAGCTGAAATGAGCTATTTACTCTGAAATGTTTAGTGTCAAGACTTATATTATGTCTGTCTCTCAGGTACCTCATTTGGAGAACAAATAGACCTAGCACTTATTCTGCTTCTGATTTGTGGTTTCTGTGCAGTTTGTTAACATTTGTGAGCTTATGGAAAATTACAGGTGGGACCTAGTCACATTTCACCGGTCCCTAGTACTTATGTAAGTTTTTGGTGTCCAGCAAAATAGTTCTCCAGAAATGTTTAAAATCTTTTTTTTTTTCTTTTCTTTTTACTGTTATTTGAGATATACGTTTATCTTTGAAATCTTTCAGAGTAACAGTTTATTTGTTCAAGTTGAGCTTTCAAGGTTAATGAGGAAATTTCACCATTATATGGCTTCAAAGGCATTTCCAAAGACTCTCTCCATTTATGCTTTCAATTTACTGGATCTGCCTTTGGAAACAATTGAGTTTTCCTTTTCCAAAAATCTCCTTTCAAGTCCCACATTTCTTGAATGTGTGACAGAACACAAGTGAGTTTCCTAACTTTGTTTGACTAAGGAAAAAATCATAAACCTCCTCATAACCCACCATTTTCCAACAAATATCTCAATACATTTTTAATTTTCAGTGAAGCATTAATTCAAAATTTGGACACATGTAAATTTAGAAGTTGTCACAGTATCTATCAAAAAGTATGTAAAAAAGATGACACTTAGAAATCCCTTTCAGTTGTCCACAAAGTGACAGACGCTCGAACCTTATGATTCCCAAAACGGACTAATTCTTGGTAATGCAACTGATTTGTTTCGCAAAGGAAAAATTCCTGTCAGCTTTATATCTCATAGCTACAATATGTAGTGGTAGCTATAATTCTTGCTTAATAACCCCCCTGTCCCTGCTTCCCCTTCCCCACCTTCCCCAAAAAGCTAAACAATTCTAAGCCACATCATTTGGAAATCCTCTACAGGAGGATGGACATCTCTACAGAGAGAATAACTAGGTAGCTAAGGCAAATGGGATGAATCTGTTTCTTCTGTTTCTTCATTTTCTGTAGGAAAAGTCATATTATAACTGAAAATTCTAAGACAGAATTTTTAGGTGAGAGAAGTCCTTCCCAACCACTCTAAAATCTCTAGGATGTGTATTTTCTTTCTCATAACATGAAATCCAGATTCTTTTCTTCTTAAGTATAAAGTGTCTAAAATACTACAACTTCTGTATGTTTTATACCAACAAAGATAAAATTATAGTGTCAAGTGTCAAAAGTTGTATTATTTTAAAGGAAAAATGTACAAAGATGAGCACAGAAAGGGATTTAGAACATTTTAGTATGATTTGCTAATTCCTTCTTAAAATAAATAAAAAATAAAAAATTCTTAAATGGGGTACTAGTTACTAACATTTTCATTTTTTAACAACAATTACTTTTAATACAAATAGAGCATTTACATGTTAAAATCAACTACTGGAATATGGAAAAACAATAAAGAGAAAGTAGGAGAGGTAGAACCTGCAAGTTTCCCAGCTACACCCCGAAGAAAGATATAGAAATGTATATCAATCATGTCTTATTAATGAGAACACTAATAAGAACACTATTAGAATAGGAAGGAATAGTTCAATTAGAAGGGGCTACGAAGATCCTCAAGTCCAACCACTTCAGGGCTAAACAAAAGTTAAACCATTTTATTAAGATCATTATCCATATGTGTCTTGAACACTGATAGGCATGGGGTGTCAACCACCTCTTCGTGAAGCCTGTTCCAGTATCTGATCACCCTTATGGTAAAGAATGTTTTCCTAATGTCCAGTCTGAACCTCCCCTCACGCAGCTTTGTGCAGTTCCCTCATATTCTATCTCTGGTTATGAGAGAGAAGAGATCAACACCTCCTTCTCCATTTCTCGTCTTATAAAAAATATGTCTGTTAATAATTCTACATTTTCATGGTTTACATACAAAGCTGATACTTCAATCTGTGAGCTTGTCAATATTTTGATTGACCCCTGCCACGTTTCTGCATGGAAAGCTTTCTCCTTGTTGAGTAAGCAAAGTCATCTAATACAAAACATAATCATATCCTAAGGTCTTCCTTCTGGTGTACACTAGATTTATGTAGGCATATTATTTGCTCTGTCTTTTTAATAACACTTAGAAGGCTAAGGATAGCTAATGATATTTTGTTGACCTTTCAGTTCCTCTGTGTTAGTGATCTGTCATAAATCTGAAGGTTCACATCCCTTTTATACTTTAGTATAACAATTTTTGATGTCATTATTTACAACATTTGTAAGACTTCTGGTTGCAGAGATATTAGAAATATTTAATGAATATCTATCTCAGGGTTATAGACTGTTTGAAATAAGGTTTTTAAAGCTTCAATTTTAGAGCACTGTTTCAATGTCAGATGTTACATTAAAAATATTTAAGTAATGGTAAGATCTTTGGTATCTTCAACAGAGGAAACATGGATAAGCTCCTGTACTTTTTTGAATAGATATATATATTTAAATTGGGTATTCCACATCAATCATTTTCAGCTTTTTGTCAGCTTGAAAATTATATATATATATATATATATATTATTTATTTATTTTTGAGGAAACAGAAGGAATTAAAAAGAGACTAAAATAGATTTGGGAAAAGAGTGAATTTCCCTCTTAAAAAAAATATCCCATTTTCATATGTTAAAGCTGACTTATGAAAATTAACATGTAATCATTTTCAAAAATGCTTTTGAAGTAATAAGTTTCACAAATGAGAGAAGTAGAAGGAGAGTCCAGTGTTGACCCACTCTAGTTTCTATTAACTTTTATTTCTTTCCTTGGAAGAACTTATTGGCATAATATCCTTTCCACTACAAGTTTAAACCCTTTCTTTTCCAAAAATATGTTTTCCAAAGATCTCAAATAGAGCATTAGCAGTCATACATTTGTATTAATGATGACTTGCAGTATCTTCCTAAGGACAAAATGTTGGCTTTGGTATGTTTTGGTATTCTAGGAAAACTGGTATGATTTCCTAGAATCTATCAACAAGAAATTGTCAAATTTTAAAATATGGTCATCTGTTCATAATCCTATTGCACAGTCAATTTTTTTTTCCATTTATTTGACCCATAATTAATGGCAAGGGAATTTTAACAAATGAAGAAATGTTACTGTAGCTTCTCATCCAGTCCTTTAGCACATTTTGGAAAAAGTGGTTGATAGGGTTCAAATTAAAAGTAAAATGCCCAGAGAGATCAATGATTCTCTCAGGAATAAGCATTTTAACCTCATAATCACAACAGATCATTACGACCTTCTTCAGTCACCATAACCCAATTTACCACAAATAAATCTATTCTCCATATATTCATTGCTCTCTTTCTAGAGACACTGAGCTGATAGCTGCTGTAGTTGTCTACATCATTTCAGACACTTTTAGAAAAAGACTGGTTATTCTGCATCTTATTCACTCCATAAAATTTTATGATAAATATTTAAATATATACAGTACTTGTTTATATAAGACATAATTACTTTAATTTGGGCTGATTAGATATGCCTGACTGAAAGTACGTTAATAATTTACTTTTTATTGATTTTTTCCAGTGCCTAGAGGGCTCTGAGAACATTAAAAAAAATCCTAAAATGTTAAATAGGAAAGCAACTCAATTTATCTGAACAATGCATGCTAGTTCAAAAGAAAAAATAAATAAATATCATAACAGATTCATCCGGACAGATATTCAAAAAGCAAAGAACCACGTCAGTTGAGTTCAGACCACCAGGCAAAGTGTAGGTGAACTACAGAAGAAAGAAGGAATAAGTGGATATTACCTTCTTGTATAAAACTCTGGGATGGATTTGACGTAGAGTTTTTGACCCAAGGTTTTCTGCTTTATGACAAGTTTGACACATGCAAAAGGATTAAGTTAAAGACTTTCCTGAGCATTTACTTGAAAAGAAAGATGCATAATCTCCATTTCAATTAAAGATTTTCAATTCTGCAGTATCCATTGCTGATTTCATTAATTTTGCCATTCTAAATAAGCCACACTAGAAATTTTGTAATTGATTTTTAGACAAAATCCCTTCCTCTTCACAACAAAGTATCATGGATTCATAGAATAGTTTGGGGCCTTAAGGGACCTTAAAACCAACTAGTTCCACCTGCCCTGCTATAGGCAGGGACAGCTCCCACTAGACCATGCTGCCCAAAGCCCCATGCAACCTGGGTTTGAACAACTCCAGAGATGGGGCATCCACAGCCTCTCTGTTCTAGTGCCTCATCACCCTCAGAGTAAAGAGTAAAATTTCTTCCTAATATCTAATCTAAATATACCTTCTTTTACTTTAAAGCCACTCACCCTTGTCCTACCACTACATTCCCTGATAAAGTCTATCCTACCTGTAGGCTCCCTTTAGGTAATGAAAGACTGCTGTAAGGTCTCCCTAGATCCTTCTCTTCTCCAGGCTGAACAACCCCAACTCCCTCAGCCTGTCTTCACAGGAGAGGTGCTCCAGTCCCCTGATCACCCTCTGGACTTGCTCCAACAGCTCCACGTCCTTCTTGTACTGGGGGCTCCAGAGCTGAGCACAGCACTCCAAGAGGGGTCTCACAAGAGCAGAGCACAGGGAGAGAATCACCTTCCTTGACCTTCTGGCCTTATTTCTTCTGACGCAGCCTAGGAAACATTTGGCTTTCTGGGCTGCAAGCACACATTGCTGGCTCATGTCTACCAACATCCACAAGTCCTTCTCCTCAGGGTTGCTCTCAATCCATTCTCTGCCCAGCCTGTATTTGTGCTTGGAATTGCCACAACACATGTGCAGTACCTTGCATTTGGCCTTGTTGAACTTCATGAGGTTCGCATGGGTCCAACTCTCAAATCTGTCACGAAGGACTAAAAATTTCAAATATAAGATTGAGTAGTTCCTTACAAAGTAATGTTTGTTTCTCACATATACCAATAATTTTTACCAAACTATGCATCTAAAATTAAGGTACTTCAGAGACTGCTGTTCAAAGTTGAATTTTCCCAAAACCATAAAACTCAAAACATATGTTAGTAATAATGTCATCTTTTTCTTCCTTGCCAAGTCTTGTGGGCCATAGCTCCTCCTAGAAGCATGATTCAGCAGTTGTGTAGTGTTATTTACATTGCATCAGGTAGATTACCTGGCTTCCAGCTGCTTTCCCACAAGTCCTGTGTCATATACGCTTGCCCCTTCCAGATGTCTCTTATATCCTAGAGCATTTCATGTGGCATTAGTGATGTGTATGTGTGCAGCTAGAAAAAGACGTCAACATTTGCAAGTGATCAATCAGTGCTCAATAGAGTTAATGGGGTCAGTGAGTATTTCAGCCAACCATCAACTGCAAAAGGCTCAATTCAAATGCTGTAACATACTCACCTCCCTAAGGCTGGACACTTGAATGACCTGAATCCTGCTGGGAGGCTGCTGAAGGCCAAGAGAGATGCTGTCAAATATTTATATTTGACATTAATTGACATTATTTGGCATTAATTGCCTACTTTGAAATAGGGAGTTTAAAACAGCTAAACAGAGGTGTCTAAATGTCAGTGTTTACAAATGTGTCTGGAGAGGAGGCAGGTTCTAAAATGAAGGAACCAAGGGTCATTTCAGGTGTTCTGAGACAGTGTAAGGGTTAGCAGATCTCATTTCTTAGTGAGCTTGACTTTAATCTTTTCATCTTTCAGCTAACAGAGTAATGAGATTTATCATTCCTGCTCCTTATTTAGCTGCTAGGAAAGTACCCTAGAGTACTGTACATTTATGCTCTGTGAAACACCAGTTCCCATGTAATGCAGAAGATTTACATGTGCATATTGCTGATTAGAGAGTGTTGAAAGCTGACTCCTTGACTATGAATAACTGCTGAAGAAATCAGGCACTGAGGCAACAGATTATTTAGGAAATTCCTTTTAATTCTATCCCTACCCAATTTGTTATTGAAAATTTCCCAGTTCCAGGGTTAGAATATATAACATTATTCAACAATTTTGAGATTGTCACACACACACACACACAAAAGGAAATTCTGACATATCTTATGAGAAATGTGTGGACTGTTGGGCCAACCATGAAAATATTATGTCACTGACTACTTTTTTTTTTTTTCTCTTTTTTTTCTTTTTTTCAGTGTTACTACAAACCTGCTTTGCAGAAGTGCATCCAGCCGTGACTGCCCCAATTTCATATTGAAGTAAAACTACTCAGTGAGTAAAACCACTCAGTTATGTTCTTCCTTAATATGTAAGTCTGATGCCTCTCTGCATATTTAGCTGCCTGAAAGTCTTTCCATCTCCTCTCTCCATTTCCTCACTGTTGTGAGGGGAAAAATAACAGCATGACTCTCCACATCTTCATGGAGTTCTCAGCTCCCATGCAGGAGTGGGATATATATCTGCTTTTTCCTAATGCAGAGAGTCCAAAAGATTTAAGAACAGCTCTGGATCAGATTGATTGGATCAGACTGACTATTCACACAAATCTCACAGCTGGCTTTACTCAGTGGCCATTGGAACACCTCTTTTTTTTTTTTTTTTTTTTAAGTGTTTTCCAAGAATATATAAAAGAAAGAACCTCTCTACAGTATCTACTAAGAGATTCAGTTTTGCTGTCATACTGTAGACTGACAACCTATACAACCTACAAGAGTATAAAACACTATGCATAACATACTTTGCATCACTGAGTCTTGCTCTTCCACTCTTTCTTTCTACCCCATTGCTCACTGTTCCCTGGAAAGGAACAAACTAGCTCTTCAAACAAGGCCCATTGAAAGATGATGTTAATGCCAACAGTTAAATGCCTGGTTTTACACTAGAAAGTAATTCTCAGATTTATTTGTTTAGTTATTTATTTTTTGAAGCAAAATACCTTTATTCAGAATTTCATGAGCTTTCAACATATTAAACATTTATTTTTCCTTTCATTAAACTTTTTTTTCTTCTCCTGATACATTAGCAATTTCAGAAGCTGTATATTTTCATATATGGTTCCAAGATGGAAAAAAAATATAGGAAAATGGGATTTTCCAAAAAGAAAGCAAAAAAACACCACCACCACATCAACAACAAAACAATTTGTTGTGCCAAAGACAGCGAAGTACCTCTTAATATTGCAAAATATTAAAAAGTGTGTTTAGCCAAATTTCAGTGCAGATAACCACGTCTGCAGGGACTTATCACATGAAACCACATCCACATTGTTAAAACAATGTGAATTAACAAGCAAGCAAGCAAACAAACAACAACAATAAAAAATGTTTTTCTGTATTACAATGAGTTGCAGAATATGGTAATCCTGAGATGGTGGTGGTGGGTTCTTTTTTGGATTTAGAGCTTGGGCTTTATGAAACATGCTGACAAATGTCTGAATATTTCTATAGCAACACTACCAAGCCCAGCAGGATTCACAGAATTCACTATAGGGTGATGAAGTGTTTTTAGCCGACAGAATGAACATTTGATTTGACTGTGGGCAGCTCTAAGTTATGCAATCTTCACTCTTTACCAGATGTTGCGAGAAGAATTTCTCTTTTGTTTAATATCAACTACATTTTTTCCTTGACTTCACCCACTGCAGTCACATTGAATCATGTCAGAATTAAAATACAAATGCCCAAACTACCTTTTGTATTCATCCATAGTAGTGAAGGATTAACAAAATAATGTAAACAAAATAAATGAATGAGAGTCACAGGATCTCTATAATAAACCAAACCTTTTTGGAGTATATTTTCCAATAAATGTCATAGGAACAATCTGTTTAATCTATATTATTCTTCATATCCTTCAAACTGTAAACTCTGTAACTCTATGTTGCCTGTGTTGGTAAGAAGCAAAGAAAATATTAATGTATTCCATACTGCCATTACTGACTATCATTGATTATAGTTGGCCAGAAAGCAGGAATACTTGTCCAGTCTAAATAACGCTGAATATAAAAATTTCACAAAAACATAATTCCAGCCCTTCTGAAAGAAAATGAAGCCCCATGGTTCTCTGCAGCTGCTTCATGAAATTAATATTTTTGGTCAATTCATGAAACTGGAATCCCAGGATCTAAAGCTGTAGGAAAAGCAAATAGAGTATATGAGCTGTGCAGGTCATATAGATGTCCTTACTTGTAACACTACCATGAGCAGGTTTGCAGCTATATGCAATGTGCCATTGCTGTCCTGATTCAATGTCATTATGCCATTTAGTACAGAAATATTGAAACCTGTTTTTTTTTTTTTTTTTTTTTTTTCCAGTAAAGTGTTTCTCATGTCTCATCTCACTGGTAGGAGTAGTGCATCATTTTGCACAATATAAAAAAATATCTGGAATTTCTAACATATTTCTAAATTTCATATACTTTTTATGTCAATCATCTATTACATTTGTTTATTGGGTTTATTTGTCATAAATTGTGGAAGATGGTCAGCTTGTTCTTTTTTTTTTGGTAGCAAAAGAATGATTTTTTTTTTCATTCTAACACGGTTGTAATTTCTGCTTGAATTTTTGTTCATGTTCTCATTAATATTCAAAAAGGTTTTTCACTGTAGTCAAGGTCAAAAATCTGTATAATTGCAGTTTTTCTCAAAATAGTCTACAGAACAAAATGAATTCCGGAATAAATCATACCCTGACAGTCACCGTCTATCAATATTAAACTACCTTTATTTCTAATGTGAAGGAAACACAAATCAAACATAATGCACAGTACTGGCTGCCAGTCTTCAGTTCCTCATAACTCAGCACCCTGTGGTTTGTAATCTCTGAAAAATGGCTGCTGTATTCTGAAAGTGCAGGGATGCTCTTATGCCCCTATGCTATTAGCATAATTTTGCATTATGGAATCTTATTTTGGACTCTGGTTTAATTAATAATATTATACAAAGTTCTGGGTGACAGCTGGAGAATGCAAAAAGCTTTTCCTTCCCATTGGTTTTGAGCTACTTCTGCAACAGACCTCTGATAGAATTGCAGTGTGGTCACTAAGCTACAAAATAGCGTCTCTGGTTTGTGTTCACTCTTTTGGCATCAAGCTTTTCCATGCTTAGCTTTCTGCTGACACCAAGCCACAGGAAGCTGCGTACAGACCTCCTTCCCCTTCCCGACCATGTACTGGCTGCTCTCAGCCACATAGGGAATTCTGCCAAGAAGCAGAGGGGAAGGGCTTGAGTTCCCTCAAGCTGTGAGCAGGGATGTAATCATTCATCTTAGTGTCAAGGTGTCACCATCAGCACCTAATCTAGTGTAGCTTTATGTATTTTCATTGTTTGGCAGTGCCTTTGGTAATTTTGAACTGCATTTCTGAGAGGTTCTTTCTTTCTGTGTGGATAGGTAGCTATGTGGCATATAGTTCTGGAGGCCAAAGTTGAAAAAAAAAAAAACACCTGAAATTATCTACCCAATGAAACCTCAATTAACATACTAAATTACGATGATCCTATGTTCTTGCTGCGGTGAGAGAAGCGGGCTAGTAATATTCAGAAGGCAAATGAAATGTTTCCACTGAGTTTAGAGGTAGCCCATAAAAAATTATGATAGTAATTTAGGCACAATTTTTAAAAGTATAAAGTTAGAGGGGATAGAACCATGCCCTGTTGTTTGGAAATTAAACATTGTAGAATCTAATTTTAAAGACCTGAACCATTGGCATCTTCACCACATTACTTCCAAACTGTATAGTTTTCTGTACAGTTTTATTTAATTATATTTTTTGCAAGGTATTAGCAAGCTGAAGAGACTGCCATACTGTTCTGCAAATGACCTAAAGCCATTTTTCTTCTGTCACTTCCTGCTGTGACTCCAAGTCCCCCCTCCAAGTGTCTTTACAGATTGTTACAGCATTTCGCAAACTGAGCTGCAAGCAGCTCTTTCCATATTGAAGAGGTGTGAATGAAAGTGTCCACCATGTGTCCACCATCACAAAAGCAGTGCATCCAGGGCTCTTCTTGAAAATTTGAGCAAGTGAGAATGCCTGACCTTGCCAGCTACTTGGAAAATAAAAGTCGGTTTGAATGAAAGGTTGCTCATTGACTTATTTAGGTCCTGAATAGCTTTATTGAAAGCAAAACATTACATACTGCACTAATTTAGGACATAAGCAGTATCCAAATGTGTTGGTTTTACTTGGGTGGGCAGCCGAGTTCCACCACAACCACTCTCTCACTCCCCCTCCTCAAAGGGAAAGGGGGAGAAAATATGACACAAAGAGCTCAAGGTTTGAGATGAGGACGGGGAGATTGCTCAACAATTATCGTGACGGGCAAAACAGACCCAGCATAGGGAGATAGTAAGATTTATTGCCTATTACTAACAAGCTAGAGAAGTGAGAAATGAAAGAAACCAAAAACGCCTTTCTCCTATCCACCCTCTTCCACCTCCTCCCCCCCGAGCAACGCAGGAGAACGGGGAAATAGGGGTTGCGGTCAGTCTATAGCACTTTGTCTATGTTGCTCTTTCTCAGTCACTCTCGTCCCCTGCGCTGTGGGGTCCCTCCCACGGAATGCAGTCCTTGCCGAACTGATCTGGCGTGGGCTGTCCACAGGCAGCAGCTCTTCAAGAACTGCCCCAGATATCTGTCCATAACACGGGGTCCATCCGTCAGGAGCATACTGCTCCAACCTGGGTCCCCCACGGGCAGCAGCTCCTGCCAGGTCACCTGCTCCTGCGTGGGATCCTCTCCAGGGGCTACAGGTCCGGCCTGGAATCTGCTCCAGCGGGGGTCATCTACTGTCCGCAGCCTCCCTCAGTGCAGGTCCACCTGCTCCACTGGGGGCTTCTCCATGGGCTGCAGCGTGGAAACCTGCTCCACCGTGGTACTCCATGGGCTGCAGGGGGACAGCCTGCTTCACCATGGTCCTCACCACAGGCCACAGGGGACTTCTGCTCTGGCGCCTGGAGCACCTCCTGCACTCCTTCTGTACTGACCTTGGCACCTGCAAGGCTGTTCCTCACTCCTCTCACTCTCACACCCCTATGGCCCCCTGCTACCAAAACCTTGCCACGTAAACCCACTACACCAAAACACTGCATTTTTATTTTGCTAAGTTTTTGCTGTTTTTCTGGGAGACAGTCCTTTTATGTTGGGTAAGTTTTGAGATTTTTTTTTTTTTTTGGACGATGAATCATACCTTGTCATTCTATACCTCAGAAGATGTTCGAATATAGCAAAGAGATATCAGCATCCACTTGTTCATTCATGGTATCTTTGTAAATATTCCTTCTGAAAGGACAATAAATACTGCAACAGTGGTTTTTCCAGACTCTATTGCTCTGTCCTTCCACGGGTCAAGTGCCAAGTGCCGGGTCCTGCACCTGGGGCACAACAACCCCAAGCAGCGCTACAGGCTGGGAGATGAGTGGTTGGAAAGCTGCCTGGCAGAGAAGGACCTGGGTGTACTGGTTGATAGGCAGCTGAATATGAGCCAGCAGCGTGCTCAGGTGGCCAAGAAGGCCAACAGCATCCTGGCTTGCATAAGAAGCAGTGTGGCCAGCAGGTCTAGGGAGGTGATTGTCCCCCTGTACTCGGCTCTGGTGAGGCCGCACCTGGAGTACTGTGTTCAGTTTTGGGCCCCTCGCTACAAGAAGGACATGGAGGTGCTCGAGAGAGTCCAGAGAAGGGTGACAAAGCTGGTGAGGGGTCTGGAGAACAAGTCTTACGAGGAGCGGCTGAGGGAGCTGGGATTGTTTAGCCTGGAGAAGAGGAGGCTCAGGGGAGACCTCATCGCTCTCTATAGGTACCTTAAAGGAGGCTGTAGAGAGGTGGGGGTTGGTCTATTCTCCCATGTGCCTGGTGACAGGACGAGGGGGAATGGGCTAAAGTTGTGCTGGGGAGGTTAAGGTTGGATATTAGGAAGAAGTTCTTTACTGAAAGGGTTGTTAGGCACTGGAATGGACTGCCCAGGGAGGTGGTTGAGTCATCATTCCTGGAGGTCTTTAAAAGACGTTTAGATGTAGCCCTTAGTGATATGGTTTAGTGTAGGACTTGTTAGGGTTAGGGCAGAGGTTGGACTAGATGATCTTGGAGGTCTCTTCCAACCTAGACGATTCTGTGATTCTGTGATTCTGTGATTCTGGGTAAAATGGGCATAGTGTCTTCAGGGTAGGTTTGGTTGTAGGACTTTGGGAATGGCTTAAGGATTACACAGTGCTATGTGAATATTAAGTATTTGCATGCCTTCGTGGCTGGTAAAGGACTTAACAGTTTTCATATTGGGAAAAGGATAGTATCTTCTTGCTTGAGAAATCATACAGGTCTCCAGCTTTCAAAGGTCAAAACCCAATAATCTCTGAACATTTTCCGCTGAATGGAATGGTCCTAGGAAAATGTATGGCTATTTCTGAATCTTTTGATTGAAAGCAGGATAACTGGCTGGTTGGCCTTCTGCTGTTTTTTCTTGGCCATGACAGAAACATCTCCACACAGCCACCTACACCACTGACCAGCTTTTCAGCCCTTTTTGAATTAAGCAATGTCCAGAAACAGTCATTTAGGAGTTTTCTGGCATCTCAAGCATTTACCTCTCCAGGCTGCATGACCCCAGTATTTGGAGGCTGGGGAGCTAAAACAATTCAATGTCATTTTCAGAACTGGAATTCTTTAATTCTTTCTCTCCCTTTCTCTCTTGTTTCCTCTACATTTAAATTTCCCCTACATTTTAATTTGAACTTTTTAACCATTTTGGAGCACATGCCATGAAAATATATATATAAATATTCTGAAGAATAAAAATTCTATATTCCAGCATATTCCAGCAAACTCTTCTAAACAATTTATTGAATGGTAACACTGTAGAATCCTTGCCAATGGTTAAATAACTACTTAAAAATTACATTAAATATATTCAAAATTACTGATATGTTTGGTTAAAATTGTCGTACTTTATTTTTCAAATATCAGTTACTGCAAGTATATTTAAAGAGTTGCGTAAAAAATAATAAATTCTATAAGAACTGAACACCTGAACAAAACACTGAGCTGAGTACTCTGTCCTCACAGAGCCTTTTCTGTGCACTGAAAGCATTTCAGCATGTTCAGCCCTTCTTCTTTTCTGGCATAAATTCAGTTCCAAAGCAAGTTGAAATAGCTAGTTGAAGATATAGTCATAGACTGTTTCTGCACACTGCAAGTTCTGTCCTTATCTAGCCTGAAGTCACAGCAGACTTTTCAGAATATACTTTGATAGTAATATAGATTGTCTTAATAGGTCAACAGAAGCATGCAGAAGGAATTCAGAAAAAAATATTTCTTGTAGAATTAATAATTTTGGGAGAGAAAGTTAATAGTTTAGCTGTTGCCAAAAGAACACTGATCAAAGAGCACCATGGCATCAATCAGGTATATTTATAAGTTAGAATAGAGACAAACATATTAAATAAAATAACATCAGGAAGTAAATCACGTTAACATCAAGGATGTCATCTGAGACTAAAAGAGCAACATCATTAGAAATAGTAACTTAACAAAATATGTTATCTAGAACTGCAGATGTAAATTCAAGGACAATAGCAGCTTAGCATTCCTACAGAGCTGTTCATCCAAGCATTTTAAGGCATTTAAAAACAAAAACCAAACCAACCAAACAACCAACCAAAACCTACTTCTCTACCTAGTTTGTAGATAGAAGTGGGGTTCAACTTAGGAGCTAGATATCTAGTGTCTTGTATAAAGTTTTGTATATATTGCATCCAACTTTAATTCTAAAAATAGGCCTCTACTTTAAGTTATCCAGGCACTTTCTATAGTCAGTGTAGGCAAATAGGAACAAAAAGATTTAACTTGGTTTATAAGCCTAATTTAGGATGGAATGCAGTTACAATTTCTGAAGAATGACACCTTCAAAGTGTTTATTTACCATATGACAAGAAGTTGAGGTGCTTACCCTCGGTACCGATGTCTATATTGAGTTTCAGAATCTTCCAGAGTCCAGGGAATTCAACCTCAGGTTCAGGAAGACATCTAATGAGCGCAGACCTGTCTTGCTTAAATTGGGGGTGGCAGAACTGTATCCTTTTGAAGTACCTACAGTCTAGCAGGGTTTACAGTTTTATGTGGTGAAGCAGTGCGGAGGAAAGAATACAAGTCTATGGTCTGATGGCGTGTAATATTAAACATGAGGAAATATTAAGAAATAAATATGCAGTTATTATCTGAGAAAGAACAAAATGAGAACAGAGCCTTTTGCATTACTGTTCAATATTTTTGATCTATCAGCTTAACTAACAGTCTCGCTGAGAAGTTAAAGACTTAGAAGATATTAGCAGTTAAGAGTATTTTGAATTTTTCATTTTCACCAAAGGGAAAATAAAAATTAAAATTTGTTTTTATGTGTATGTACATTCAGATCAGGCAATGTTGTGAAAATGAAAGAATAATCTCAAATCCAAGTTATTTGCCAAATAAATTTCACTCATGCCACATGCTATCACTCACTTCTTCCACAGCATCAAGAAATTGTCTTTTTCCCATCCCAATTTAAATACATATTTTTAGTAATAACTTTAAAAATACAAGATTTAATTATTAATAGTTAACAATTAATAATATAATTGTTATTAATATAATGAGGTGTATAGTCTATTGTTTATAAGAAAATTAGACTTTTCATTGTCATCATTAGGTTTTGGATTGGAGTCTCCCTGGATATTTGCCTCACTAACTAAAAACTGTTTTCCTCTAACCTGTTGCTACAAAAAGAAACCCTGGTATGGGCAGAAGTATGCCATCTCATGGCTTGAACAGTTATGCAAACATACTTTTCTCTACCTTTATTCATGTTGACTCTACAAATATAATTTTCCTACCAAAACACTCTTCCTTTAACTCTTGACACCATGTAAAGCATCATGACTGAGACCAAGAGACTTCTCAGTTTTGACAGACATTTTCCTCCATGAAAAAGCACCAGGAAATAAAAGTAACTCAAATATGTTCATGCTGATAGAAAAACATAAGAAAGTAAAGACTTGTCTTCATGTTGTTCATTGCAGTGATGGGAAAGAAGAAAAATAAATCTACAGGAATGTATAGCAGAAATACTGTGAAAAAGAAGCTATTTTAGTTTTGCAATAGGAAAGGAAGGAATGATATTGCACAGAGTAGAGGACCATTACTGTTCATTATACAATCAAAAGATATATAAACTGATTAAATATTGTACAGATATATAAAATGACTGTCATTGAAAAGGTGTTTTTAGGTTTTGAGAAGGTTTTGTCTTATCTGGAATGAATCCTGTGACTGCTAAATACAGTGCATACCAATTTCTATCTTTCCAAAACATCCTCTTTCCTGATTGTGAGTAGTTACTGTATTTATGTATGTCACATTGAAAACTGTCTATTTTCTCCTTACCAAGGGAAGAGAATTTAAGTGAGACATTAAGAAAATTAATGAACATTGTCAATAGTGTAGATTTGCTTGCCATAATACTCCCCTGAAAGATCAAACTAAATACACAGTACTTGAAGAATTTTATCCACTTCTCTAACAGGAGGTATATGTAAGGACTAAATTTCTTTTGAATAATTTAATGTTCAGGGATGAAAAGATTCTATTTAATTTTCTTATAAAACTTCTGTAGCAGAGAAATAAAGCCTACAAAGAGGGTGAGAGCAGGTTCAGTATTCCTTTAAGAATATTTACGCTAGAACTGACCTTTATACATATTAAAAATGTGAGACTTCTAGTGAAAGAGAGGGTTTCATTTCAAGATTTCAGGAGTATGGTATATTCCTAGTAAATCTAGTATGCAGAGAAGTTCCATTGGAAGTCTGCTACCATGCCCTGGAAGACAAATATCCCATATGTGAGATTCTCTTGCATTTTGAAATAAAAATCTAGATCAGCTCCATCTCCTACATTTAGTTTTAAATAGGATCATTGCCTGAGAACTTACTGACAAGGGACCTCCAGTTGTTTCTAGTCCAACCTCCTGCTCTCAGGAGGGTCAACTATGGGTTCAGAAAAGATTGCTCAGAGCTTTATTGCATCATCTTAAAAACACTCAAGGATGGAGAGTGATCAACCTTTTTAGGCAACCTGTTTCATTGTTTGACAGATAGCTTTGCAATGGTGGATATAATATAACACAGTTCATCAGATTATAGTGAGTCAATAAATGTGAGATAATCTGAAATGAAAAAAAAAATGGTGATTGCATTCCACATTAAAAAATATATATGGTATTTTCATGGAAATACGTAAATTCTTACGTAATATGGTCATTTTAATCCTCAGAAGGGAGGAAGAAATGTGCAACTATGCCAGAGCTGTATGTCTATAATTTCAAGATTAAAAAGGGGATTTTGAATTCTTAAAGTAATATTTTAATTTTGTTCTAGTAAAAAAAAAAACACACAGCTATTATGAAATGCTCATGATAGAAACCTTTTAGCATGTGACATGCCTCAGGCATATTCAAATTTCTGTTTGACATTTTCAAGAGTACTATAACATGACTGACAAGCTGTACAGTAGAAAATGGAGCTTGAAATAAACCTGTGTTTTATTAAGTGTCAGTATAGATGAAATAGTTGATTGTACTTCAACCTGTACAATTCCTAAAATATATATTTCTGTGAAGGGCAGAGTTGCTCACTGTCAGGGCACATAGATGGGTCTTGCATGGCACCTGAAATGCTAGAATGAGGAAACAATCTGCACATTACTGTTACAGATTTTGCCAAGATACCATGTTAAAGCCATTTTCACATGTGGAAAACACCTTAGTATATATCTGAAAATTGAACTGTTAATGGCTCTAATTAAGCAGTTTCCTGCTTCATTCTCTTTTGAGCTCTTTTGCTACAGAACTAGGAGTTTTATACAGATAACCCAAGCAAACTCCATTAGCAAAATATTGCTCATTTATCAGTATGAACAGAAACAACATAATGAACTAAAAACATTTTCTAGGTTTACTAAGCTTCAAGAATCACTTTTCTCTTTGGCTACAAGGAAAAGTATTCATGAATCCAAGCTGCAAGGTTAATTTCACTGAAAGAGGTGGCACAGATGATTATTTTCATTGCTTGATTTAAAAAATACTCCTGAAAGGCAAAGCCTTACTGTCTGTTTTCTGGTTTATACTTATAACTTCTTTAAAATGACAAAATAAAATGACTAACAGGCATTATATGTAAGTATTGCAAGAATATCTGTTAAAAATATCAAAGAACTATTTGTCAGAAAATATTTATGATATTACAAGACCTCTAATATATTCATCTATTCATTCATTCAGTTTGTGAAGGTTTTCATGTGATATAATAAAATTTGTCTACCTTTTTGTGTGCTTAAACTTCAATTCCCTTACATTTTCATCACTTCTATATTTACAATATCAAGAGGTTCACAATGACTTTGCAGATATTCTGTCAAAGCCTTTTTTTGGGTTGCAGTGACATAATTCAACATGATTGGTATCAACACAAATCCTTGATACATGCTGTATTGAGACATGTTCATCACTCAGTGTCAAAACATCTTCACATTCCCCTGAACAAAGTCAACAGTGCAACAGATTGACACAGCACAGTACTTTTTTGCTTGTTACCTAATTAACAACAAAAAAACCTACTTTCTATTTTGTTAAAGGCACATCATTCCTCTTCATAGTTAACTTTTCCTCAAAGTGAAAAGTTGTAATAGTGTCTTGATGAACTAGAGAACACTGCAAAGAAGGCTGGAGATTATTTCTTTTTAATATATATATTTTTTTCCCATTAGCTCACAAACTATCTTTTCATCAAAAGATACTGAATATTAAAGGGCAGAATGTGACTAGTCAGAACAGAACTTAGCAACTCCCGAATGAAATATGTAATGAGCACTTTTAAGCACTTAGGGATATTATGCAGTTTTCAAAATTTCTATGGTTTATGACCAAAAAAAACGCACAAACAAACAACAACAACAACAACAACAAAACCCTCTTGAAGTCTTCCTCAGTGAATAAAAGAACTATTAGATTTAGTTAAAAAACAAAACAAAACAAAACAAAAATGCATGCCATCACTTTAGGCTACTTTAAGCCTCTCAACTGTACAGAACAAGCTGAATTTTTCTGTTCAAAGGATCAAAAACAGATATTGAGCCTAGACAAGGACGAGCTGTCTACATGGAGGGGAAGGGGCAAAGCTAGAGGAAGGGCCATGGCTTAATGTAGTTGCAGAAAAGATAGAAACTGAATTCTGTTCAAGGACTGCTCAAAGTTCAGATGAAGCCACAGGCCTATATTGTCCCTTTATATTACCAGAAACACTTCTTGCCAGTATGCCAACACTGGCACAATAAGCCCTGGGAACAGTTACTCAGTGTCTCTGGCAGTGTGCTGTTCCTTCACTGTTTCTGCTTTGGGTATTGCTGCTACACAATCTCCTATGAGGGATTTGCTCCCATGACTCACTAAGGGTATTTTAGGTAGTGAAACACCTACACCTTATTTATTAACTAATTAAAAATATTATTTTTGGGGCCCCTGAATTAATTTCATGTTTTCATCTGCAAAAATATGTACACTCAGATACTTACTCAGGAGCTCTAAACCAGGCTGGAATGTCCCACTGAGCTTTTCAGGTTTCCCCTCTCTATTTCTATATCTTTTAAAGACAAAATTATTCAAGAAGTTTTTTTTTTCTTTTTCTTTTTTTTCTTTTTGTTCTTTCCCCCTTCCCATAGCTGTAATAAGATAATAATGATGATGCCAAGGGATCTGGTCTGTTGTCTCTCTTGTCAAATGCATATTGTACACGAGGTCACTGGGGAATAAAGGGCTTTTTGCCAAGTATGAGCAATGGTCTGTGATGTTGGAATTCATTTATCTTAGACATTTCTGTGTTGTAATGCACTGTGTGCAGTCTAATGGGATTTTATACTGGTACTTTTTCTCTGATTACCCAGTTTTCTTCATCTGGGGTTGCTGCCATGAATTCTCATTGGAGTTGGACCTTAGAATAGATTAAAACCATACCCATCCTGTGGGAAAACAGAGTTTTCAGGCAGAAATGGTACAAAAATTTGTAAATTTGTTTCATTGATTTTGTCCAGCCAATTTTACCTAGATAACTATAGGTGTTGTTTCTGGGTTTACTGTGACCACACAGATACTGTGTCCTTTTTTCCTAATATACCCTGCATGGGACAAACTCTGTAAAGCAGCTTGAAAGAAATGGCTGGTATGAGACATGGCTGGTCACTTTGTAAATGGTTTGTAATGAAGCAAATAGAGGCAAAGCATATGTTTAAGTTCACCTGACTTTAAACTATGGAAAGTAATTAACTTACACAGCTCTACGCTGTAGACACTGTGTTTGGCTAGAAGAGTAAATGACAGATCTTCACTTGTTAAAACCATACACATCAAAAAAAAAAAGTTGAAAGAAAAAAACAAAACACTCACCTTGTACTAAATTAAATTAAACACAAGCCTGAACTATAAATGGAATAAATGAGGAAGTTTACTTCTTGTGAATGGTTCCTGTCTGAAAACATCAGCTTCTGAGGAGTAAGCAAGTCTCATCTCCTTGGTCGAACAATGGTCCATAAGTCCAATCCACCCTTGACCTTTCTGTGAGACTTGCAAGATGAACAGGTATTTGTTACAGAGTTATGAAGAAAGGTGAGTAAAAATGTTATGTTAATGTTGAACAGGTGCAATTTCCAGGAACTGAGCTAAGATCACCATCTCTTGTTGCATATGAGAAAGTTTCCACATCTAGAAAAATTTTCCAGTACAGAGCCCTACAGATTTAGATTTTCATACAATGAATATTGCCACAACCAAAAATGAAATATGTGGCCCTTGGGCAGATATTAAACATTTTTGAGTTAGCTTTTCAAGTCTTCCACAGTCAGTGGGGAAAGTTAAACATTTTTTGAAGAGGGTAAGAATAGGTGTCTACAAGAGTTGATGGTAAGATTCTATTTGGAAATCTGCCACTTGCACAAATTTGGATGTTTACATGAGATGCAATGAAACGGATCTGTGAAAAAAGTTTGAAATCACCTTGAAATTTAGTTGTGTATGTAATTTCAGCAGTAGATCCTATCTCTTATGTAAAAATTCCCTGGTCAGAATACACTTGCAAAAAGTAGAACAGACCTCTGGAGTAACCTCAGCTTGGGAGTTTGTGAATCTACAACTTCAAGATACTAGTGGTGGAGTTCATCACTATCAAACTAGCTGTCAGAAAAGCTAGGATTAGAACATCTGTCAGATGTTTATTACAAATTGTGAAATCACTCTCCTTGAAGAAAAGGAAAAAGTCTGATGTTCAATCAGTTGCTGTTACTGAAGTCTTGGAGTTGGTGACAAAGTCTTAGGTTCTCTTCCTTAATGAGGGATTGAAACCCAGGTTTGCAAAATTATATGTACTACTACCCTTTTCTTGTAGAGCTATGCTATCTCTTGATGAGGCTCTACTTTTTTCCACGTCTGCCATTTGTTTCTGCATTTCTTCCTGGTGGGGCTGCAGAGGTCCCATACAAGACTGACGCATGGGTTAAGGCAGTATCTTGGTTCCTTGGGGCATTAAGTATGAAACATCCAAATTTACAAAAGAAGCTTGAAATCCAACCACCCTGCTGCCCAAGCTTCTCTAACAGAGTAATATCTGAACAAATATAATACAAAAGCAAACAAACAAACAAAAAAAAGACACACAACAACCAACCAAACAACAACAACAAAATATCCAGATCTTTCATCACCATCTTTGAATTGGTTTCCTTCTCTCTGTCTCTCTGTCTCTTTCTCCGCTCAGCCCCTCAGTCCGCCCCCCCCCCCCCCCCCCTTTTTTTTTTTTCTTCTTATTCTCTCTGTAGCCATCGTCCTGGGTGACTTAAGGTCTTTCCCAGGTAGCAGAAGCAGAAGATCAGGGTTCAAAGCTCCTTCTGTTGATGAGAGTCTAAAATTTATGTTTTCCACTTGTTTCATATTCGCTTACCAGGTTGATTGGCTTTGTGTTGACAGCATTCAGAGAAGCAAACTAAATATCTTTGATACAAGCCACTCTGGTTTTTGAATATTGAAAAAAATGAGGTGCTGGCAATCAGAATATGTGGTGTAGTAGAAGCTCAGGATCCTAATTCTAGTATAAAAACTGTACTGTGTTCACTGGGGCGTTTAGACAGGTAAGCATGGATTTCACCTTCTGAGTCTCCGTGTTCAGAACCTACATACAGGTTCACAGTCAGCTCCCTTTTATGTTTAATTTAAATTGTATGTAATCTCCTAAATGTCATTGAAAACCTTAATCCTTAAATTCATTTAAAGTGAAATTTAGACGCTTTAAGATTGAGAGAATTAATCACCATAAATCTGGGCTAAGTTCCAAGTTCCAAAAAGGTTGAAAATTTGATGGTAACATACTATCCCTTTCAGAGTTCTATTCCCCAAATGATATTTTAGTCTGTTTTATTGAAACTGATTATTAAAGCTGCTATTAAGCTTTATACTACCCAGGAGTTAAGATCTGGTGAAATAAAACCAGGGAATATATATACCTATAAGAGAACTACCCCTTTGAAAAGAATACGTGCATACAAAATAATCCTATACCTCAAGAAGAGAAAAATACCACACACTATTAAATAGATTGGGACATACACACATAAGTATATATATATGTATATCCAAATATATATATATGTTTCCTGCATGTGTGTATGAATACACATAGAGTTAACATAAATTAGCACGTGCATAAGCAAGAATGTATATATAAAACATCTCAGATCTCATATACAGACACGTGTGTGCATACATATATATATTATATTCATTATTCCATGTGTATGTAAACATTACACTTTTCCCCCATTTGCCTTCTACACGGGATAGCAGAATTTTAGTGGCATTATAATGAAAAAATATATATACAGTTAGTCAAGGTATATTTGTATTTTAATATCCAGATAATTACTATGAGCAATTACAAATCATGTTCCTATTTCCAACAGGAATACATATTTTAGTCAAGCAAATGAATAAAGAAATAAAATATTATCAATAGGCTATAGATAGCAGCAGCATCTTGCACTTGTCACTTCTGTTTGAGGATTGGTTGCCAGGGAGATACTGCTCTGATAATGCGAACACTTTCACATTTTTGTGGACAAATGTCTGCAGATCACCTCTTGATTTTGTGTTATCCCTCCTTTCTATCGCCTGCATTGTGGCCTGGATTCTTGCACATGATGGTACGTGATTCTAAGTGGTTGTGCAGGGCTTTATCTGCTTTTATACACAATAGCTAGAAAAAAAAATCTGTTAATCACATAGCACTATGCTAAATATGAAATTATTATTATTTTTTTATTCATCTATTGAAAATGCCTTCCTGCAAACTTGGAAAATTTTTAATTTATGGGGATAAAATTAGCCACTAATTACAATACTAGCAAAATATGCTTGTACTATTTCTAATTGTTCTTTTCAAAAACAGAACTATGGTCTTCAGTAGATAGGAAACAACCATTTTTTACTGCACCTTTTCTAGAGAAAGGAAAAGGAGGAGCAAATGCAAATTAGAATTCCTACTTTTAATGGACTCCATCTGTGTTCTGACCAGATAACTTCAGTAAATTCTTTTTTTGAAGAATGCAATTTACTCATTCCACCATTGTGATGGATCTTACTTCCAGTCGTCATAAGATATCCATTTTGCTATGTCTGACGTTATATTTCCTTGTGTCTTTCACCCATTCTTCATAATTAGAGAAATGCTTCACAGAAAGGAAGAATGACTTTGATTTAATTTTAATTCATTTTTAAAAGAAAGTGTATATTTGTAGTGCATGGACAAGAAGAGACAGAAAACTGTGATAGTTTAACGTAGACTCTTATGGGAACAGAGCCAGTCATTCATCAGACATCATTAAATGTATCTGCAGTTAACTAACTAGCTAAACTAAAGATTTATATGATACCTGTTTTTCAGAAAAACTCCCACTTCTGTAAAGATATGAATTGTTAATGAGATCTCTTTGGTCAACTATTTGAAAGGGTAATATTTTCCCACCAATCATTAACTATAGAGCATTGTCAAACTTTGATTTTCAAATTTACATAGCTTCCTTTCATCAGCTTCTTCTATTCTAAAATAGCTCAAACTGAAGTAACAAGGAAAATAAAGCTAATCTAATATAACCTATCTTTATTCCAATCAAAAGAGTCAAAAATGACAAGCCTATGCATAACCACTCCATTTTGTAAAGAATAAAACAATTAGAGAAATATTTGATATCCTACATAGTCCTTGCTTTTCTTTCATGTGTATTTTTGAACGACCTGTAAAAAAAATCAGGTTTATATAATTTCTGATTCAGGATCATCATGACAGTCCCCCATCCCCAAGACTATATGAAGTTTGTATTAAGAAACATATTTTTGTACTCAGGGTCATGCGTGATAAATGTCAGCAATATTATTCTTATATTCTGAAATGGAACTACTTCTTGTCATAATCTACAGCATTTTTAATGACATTTTTTCATACTTTTTCTAGTTCTTATTATCATTTACTTCTAATAAAGGTCAAGCTGGTATACTGCTATTGGCTGCAATGGAATTAATATTCTTCACAGCGCCCATATGGTGCTACATTTTGGTTTTGTGACCAAAACAGTGCAGATAACACACCCATATTTTACCTATTGCGGATCAATGACTATACAGTCAAAGTCTTTTCTGCTTCTCACATAGCCCTGGCAGTGAGGAGCCTGAGAGTGCACAAGAAGCCAGGAGGGGGGACAGCCACGATAGCTGACAGAAATGGCCAAAGGGATTTTCCATACCATAAAGGTTCTATATCATTCATGCTCAACAGTAAAAGCTGGGGTGGAAGAAGGAAGAAGGTTTTTTTTTCAGAGTTATGGCATCTTTCTTCCCAAGAAACCATTACATGTGATAGAGCCCTGCTCTCCTGGAAGTAGCTGAACATTTGCCTGCCAGAGGGTAGTAGTGAATGAATCCCTTACTTTGCTTTGCTTGTTCATGCAGCTTTTGTTTTACCTATTAAGGTGTTTTTATCTCAACCTGTGAATTTTCTCACTTTTATACCTTAACTGATTCTTTTCCCCACCCTACTGGGCAGGGGTAAATAAATGACTGTGTGGGGTTGAGCTGCCTACAGGGGTTTATCCACAACAGCTAGCCAAATAGCTTGTTAGAGAAAATCATATCTGCTTGTTCTGGATGGTGAGCCCTTTTTTTTTTTTTTCTTTGTGGCTTTTGCAGTGATATTCCATGTTTTTATGAAAGATGACATTACCTGATTCATTGATTAATTAGTGTAGAGTAAATAACAGAGACAGAGAGATGAAGGTTAAGCTGTGTGTAAGGCTGGGGAACAGTACGTTTAGGAGTGCAAGAGAGAACCTCATATTTTATACGGACTCAGATGAAAAAAACAACACACTCAGGGAACATGACCGATATCTTGAAGAAAATAAGACAGATACTTCATTTGAAATAATGATTCTGTGAGAACAACATACACAATTTTTTTCTAATTAAAAGATGAAATCTTCAGATCTCCCCAAGGAATTTAACTAAGAAGCAGATCAGTTATTTAGTCTCACTATTTAATTAATCCTCAGGATTTTGCTCAAAATTTCAGGTGATGACCAAGGAACATATCTAGTTGTTTAAATTAGGCATCTGATAAATCAGTTTTCCATATGCCGTTTGCTTTCTTGAGTGCCTCAGCAGCAACAAGGGCAGAAAGCTATGGAAATACTTGGTCGGTACTATGAATTCTCAACACTTCCATCACCCCTAAAGGAGGATGCTACTGTACTTGTTGTCTTAAGCCTATTCTCAAGGCACCACTCTCTTTTACTAGCTCTTTATTAGTTACAGGCTACCCAATCAAGGTAAGCAATTACCTTTGTTCTGAAAGCAGCAGGGCTCACTATATATATCCACCATTTAGTATTGTTTATACAATTTTCAGATGGACAATTTTTCATAACTTCTACATTTCCTATTTAAATGCAAGTGATACACAGAAAATTATACGGCTTTGTTTTTGCAGGAAATTGCTGAATTTCTGAACAGCTAAGCTGCAAAATTCATTTTATCACATCGTCAGTCATCTCAAAATTCCATTTACTTTGCAACTGAAGCACTGACAGCTCTATCAAAAACACACATGGGCCAGATGCACAAAAACATTTTGGTGCTGAACCGCATCCTGGCCAGAATGCGGATATCTAAGCCAAAGGCAGGATGGTATGAGATTTTCTTCCAGCTTGTGCATAGGTTTTGTGACTCAGGTTTAATGGAATTACCTTAAACCAACTGAGGTTCACTTGCTCTTGAATGGCAATGTTCTGGAGCTTGGAGAAGGAGTGTGGAAGAAAAGAGACAGGAGGAAATTCACCAGATCAGTCCTCTTACTATATTTTATCTGCAAAAGGAGGAAGGTTGAGACACACAGAATACTTCCACCAATCTTGACAGAAGACACTTTGGCAAAAATATTTACTTCCCCTAGGGAACAGTAAAAGATGTACTAAATGAGTCAGTTTGCTCTTGTTCACAATCCTTTTGAACTTAGCCCTCTGCCAAAGTTGTCTTTAAGGGTGACGTGGAAGTACTGCAATATTTTAAAGAACCTATGAAACTTCAGAAGTCTTGAACTTATTTATGTGTAATGAATGGACTCAATCCTGTGATCTCAGCCTAGTAAGATGGAAAAGAAACCTAGAGATCATATTGCAGAAAAAGAGAGCTTAATCTATCAGCCCATACTTGGTGAGGCAGATGGAGAGAGTTCTGTTAATGAAACAGCCTTAAATCTACAACCAGTGTAATGCATGCACAGATTTACTTTTCATTTGAGAAAAGGGTTCATGGGAATGTATTCTTTCTATAGCAATTCAGACTCAATTAAATGTGATTTGATCTCTTGGTATATAATGTGGGACATAAGTTATGTCATTATATGTTCTGCTTTTTCTGAAGATCTTGTATGAATTCTGTTCAATTCATTGCTCATTCATATATCAGATACTGATTTGTTTTCTTCTGGCTGTACTTTAACTTTAGTGAGTCACCATCCGTAGGCAAGAAACACCCAAAGAAAACCTTCAGAATACCTACAGTGTCACTACGTGTTGTGAAATAATATGGTGTATGATATTACTACTAGTCAATTGTGTCATAGGATGTCAAAGTATCCTTCAATAGCACGTTAGAAAATGTAAAAAAGGAAGCACATGAAATAGTCTGAACTTAACAAACAAACAAACAAAAAAACCAATTATTTTAATATTTATCTTTTTGTTAGCAATAATCAGACTGTCAATTTTTAAACTTAGGATTTTCTTTTGTCTCCTGGGGATAGAGAACACTTAGAGGTTAATTAACTAAGTCATACAGTTCAAGTGGAAATAGCAGGAAAAATCATGTTCTATCAACAGAATAAAATATTTTAATAGCGTATCTCTGAAAGAAATCTAAAAGGCAACAAAATAAAAATTAAATACTAACTAGGCACAGAAGACACAAGACAAATGAATTCACTGTTCATTTCAGACTGATATTTGGGATATTTAGTGCCACAGACTTATTTTTCTTACTATTTGAATCATATTAAATTCACTCTCATTTTATCATCATGACCTCTATTGAAATGTTTGCAGTATTTGATGGAACTGTTATTAGTTATTTTGTCAGAAACAGGTATGAAAATGAGCCGTTAAAGCCTGTAATACATCTCATAAACATTTCAAGAGATCTGTCTGCATGAAACACACAATGGTAATGAAATGGAAATATCTGACCTGGAAAGAAGTGAAATAGTAACATTTTTAAACACTGATGAGACTTTTATTGATCTTTTTTTCCATGGTGTGAAATTTCTGATCAAATTTCACCTGGAGAAATTATAACTTTCTGAAGTACTTAGGTATGAAACCTGCATTTATATTTTTAGTTGTCTCAGATATATCTAATTTTTCAATTGTCAGTGTATGAGCATTCATAACTAATAGCGAAGTCCTCATAACTGTTTTGGTTATACTTCTCTCATACTGGTACCAGTGGTACTGTTGTCACATGCTCATTTTTATTTAACTTCAGTTTGGCCTCTTGTCTCTACAAGGAACTAATGCTTTTAGAGCTATCTGTTGTTCTTTGAACAACTAAAGAAGGATTTTGATAAATTCTTCCCTTTTTTTTTAAATTAACTTTAACTGATATGGAAGCGAGACAGTGCTGACATTAATGGACTGGGCATTATTGTCCTTCCCTTGATTTTGACTACCTCCATTGCAAATGTCCGCTAAAGGTCCGGGTACCAGATTACATGAAATACAGCTTTGCAGGGAATGTGTGCACAAGTCATATAGCAACAGGCAATCCACAGCCTGCATTGGCCACTGTGCTGTTTGCTGTTTGTTGCTGATTATTATTATTATTTTCAGTATTCCACTTGTGCATCCTTCTGCTTGTCCTATATATATATATTTTTTTTTTTCAGCTACATTTTGTTTGTAAACACTCTGAGGTATGAACCATCATTTTGTTCCATCTCTATGGGATTTAACAAACTGAGTTGTTATCCAATGTAGCATACCTATAAAACAGCTCAAATTTCTACTTCTACAGTATAGAATATCAAACAGGCATTCCTTTTGGCCATACTTTCTGGGAAATCACTCAAAACTTTCTCTCTGTCTGCTGGTATCCATTCTGACTTGCATAACACAGGTATGAAAGGTAGGATTAAAACAATTAAAAGACATACAAGGTGTTTTTTTTTATTTTATTTTATTTTATTTTTAAAATTTATAGCTCCTGGAAAGCAGTCAATATTTATCTATTTATTTATTTATTTATGTATTTATTTTGGAGGGAAGTAAAAATAATCAATTATTTTTCTTTTATTTTTAACTACAGAAAATGAATGAAATTCATGTAGCTAAGGAAGGGTACGATGTATTACCCTGCCAGCGTCTCAAGCTACTTCCTGGAGGAACAATATTTTTACTAGCTTTAGTTATGTTTACTTGGAAAGACAAATTTTAAAAGGTTTTCATGAAGTAGACAATTGTTCCAAAGAAATCAGCTGTAACCAGGGAAAGTTCTTACATGATTAACAGACCTTAAACCCTATCCAATGGCAATACTGAGTAGCACAATCAACAATCCACAGCTAACCATTAAGGAAGTACTAGTGACGATTAATCTTTCAGGGAATGTTTATCTGTGTATCGAGATTGTTCTGTGAAATACAGGAGCAGCTGGATTGTATGAAGATATTCATCTGTTAAATAATTAATGCCTGTGTCTCCATTAACATCATATTTTCTGAATGTAATTTACACAGAGGTGGAGATACCATTTCATTAATTCTGTCTGTAAAAACATAAAAGCCCTTGCTGGATCAACAAATCCTGACATGTCACTTAGAAATTTACATTTTTTAATTTACATTTTTGTAAGTCCAGTATTATATCTCATTTCCTTCAACAATTTATATTTATGTTTGTACAAAGTCTGGGTAATAAGTAATAACAAAGCATATGGAATTTTAATTTAAAAGTCCTGTAATGTATATAAACAGAGAATTATGATAAATGAAATGTTGACATATGGTTATACTTTAACAACTATCTCAATTTTCTTTTGTATTAACTCCTTGAATGTTTCTTACAACCGAAGATAGATGCTATAGTGCTTCTGTGGATATGTGGAATTACAAGTATTCATAGATCCATAGGCCTTCCTGAAGGTGGCTCCATTTGATAAAGGTTAAATTAGATACTACAGGATCAACTCAATCGCAAATTCTTAGAGTGATTTGGAAGAAAATAACAGCAATAATTGCTCAGATAACAGATATATCATGAAAGAATTTCCATAAAATATTTTGGGGATGTAACCTACATATTCTTGAAATTAAGAGAATAAAGACTGTACAAAAAACAACAGAACAGTCTTTGCTTACTTGATATGTACGTCTCAATTTCAATTCTGAATGAAAGGTTGTCTTACCTGGTATTTTTATTTTGTTTCAATTCTGAGAAGTACAGGCTCATTAGACTGTATCTCATTCACACATGACTGTTTTAAGGTTCAGTGAAATAAAGAGAGAGAGAAAGCAAGAGAGACCTTAAAAAGAACTTCTGTTTATTTTAGGATAGTGTTCAATTCTGCTTCAAATTACTGCAGCTTGTGCTGTAGATGAAAAGATAAAATGTACCAAGCTTCATTTCAAAAGGAATTCTAAAATAGGAAATGGAAAAGGAAATTAAATTTCTGTGTACTTCATAAATGAAGAACTATAGATTTAAAAACTTTGAAAAACAGTGAATATAATTATGTTTGGTCTGTTGATTTTTTTTTTTTTTTTAAAAAAAGCTATGAATTATTTTTAGATAATTTAAATTCCAGGTTAAAAGCATTTATTAGCAGATAAAAGCTGCCATCTTTATTAGCAAATACTTTCTGAACACTGTATTTTCAGTGGCAATAAATGAATGTAAAGATGGTATTTTTCCAATTGTAGAGGATAGATATTTAAAACCAAATTGAAGTCCAAACTGAAGCCTAAGATATATACTCAAGGTGTTCTGTAACTGACTAGCTTTCTACTGGACTAGCTGAGTCTATGCTAATATTTGTCTCAAAACTCAGGTGCAGCATCTTTCAAACCAGCTGCATCAATTAATAATCTTCTGCCTGATATACAGTTAGAAATGTTTCTTAAACCTACTTTAGGCATTTAAACATGGTTGAAAATATTATATGCAATATTTATATATATTCTACCCTACTGTCTGCCAGTAGTCCCATGTACATCTTCTCCAAATCACATTTCTCTCAGTTCTGCCATAATACTTTTGAATCGATAATGAGTCTATAGTCAATTCAGCTTTGCCTTTTTTTACTCTCCTCTCCTCTTTTTGCTTGTTTTTATATACTACTAAAAACAATGAAAATAGCAAAATGAAAATGTAAAAGGACCTGTTCTCCTTTTTTATTTCAAAAGCAAAAGCAAAAATGATACCTGAATTTTTCAAAGTATTATTGTTCATTGAAATGGAAACTTTTGATTTAACTTTTGATATATGCACAGATTTCAAAGGAAAAGTCATCTCGTGTCTACTGCACTAAACTATCTGGAATATCAGGAAGAAATTATTTTTGAAATTTCAATATCAAATTTGGAATAGTTAGTAAAGAATTTCTAATTTAATTTCCCATCAGATTCATATTTTGTGAGTATATACCCTATAAACCATGTTTCTAAATGCCTTGAAATAATTTTTCTACTCAAAATGTTGAAAATATTAAAACAAATATTTTGGATTTCTTTGATGTTTGCAAAAGCGGGAGAAGGAGAATATTTTTTCTCTCACTTTCTCTCCATTGGATTGTAGAAAAATATATGTATCTAAAAGTATTCATATGGTGGTAACAACAGACATAAAATTTTTAATAGTTAAACCCAATTTGGTGGAAGGCAACAAATGAACATGTAATTGACAACTGTTGTGTAGCCACAAAAAGGAAACTTCATGCAATATTAATGGAAATATTTATCCTCCTGTCAAAATAAGTATACTCCACAGTCATCATTTGCAAGATTTTTTTAGGCAGCAAGTTTTCTTATGCATTCATGCCTTTCATGATCTATACAAATAGAAACTTGGTACCATTCTGTTTGATCAAGGAAATTAATGCATTGTATTTTTTTAGGTTATGAAGGCAACAGCAAATCCACCTTGAAATCAGGAAGCGCAACAAAGTCATTCTTGAAGAAAATGCCCTCCTTACAGAGATACAGCTAAACACAGCTGGAAGCCTTTTATGAAAGGATTGCATCTTTTTACATCAAGAAGTTAGACATTATCATGAATTCCCATGGAAAGCCAAAAGCCGCCTTTACTTAGTTTTGTACATAGCCAAATTTCATTTTTCATTTTTGCTGAGATTTCAGGTAAGGATAAGAAATACTAAGAAAACATTCTTTAAATGGGAATTGTTAACTTATTTTATTTTTTTATTTTTCCCTGCTTAGAAGCAGCTGACTATTCTCTGGCCTACTCTATCTTTTGCAGGCAGGTGCTTACAAATCAGCGCTGTTTGAAATGACCTGATGTAAAACAGGTTTGATGCAAAGTCACAGCATCTGTGACATTAAGTTGCAGCTAAGAAACCTTCAGTAGTACTTAACAATTCAAACTCTACCACCATCATCAGCACATCCAGCTAAGGTTGATCTTAGAAGACTCTATGGAACAAACCTCCACTTGTGTTTTTTGCTTAAGCAACCTGGAATACCAGGGTCTAGTTCTATTTTATTTATTTTATTTTAAAAAGTTCTTTTTATTGTCCCTGACAGTACTGGTCAGCTTTAACTCTAATTGAGTTTTGGACACGTGAATTTTCACCCTACAATGCTGAATAACACCTCTGTAGTCCTCCCAGGTTGCCTCACCTCACTTCCAGTGGCCATACCCGGTCTTTTTCTGCCTGAGCTGTAGAAGAAGATCCCTGCTCAGCCAAGCCAACCTGCCCCACCTGCTTCACCTCTGACATTTTGGAATTGTCTGTTCCTGTGTTCCTAAGTGGTGGTACTTAAAGATTGACCATCACTGATGGACCCCAAGGTCTTCAAAAGCAGTTTTTCAGGGTAAGCTTTTTGACTTACCAATTAGCTCCCTGAGCAGTCTGAAGTCTGGTCTCCCCATATGCTGAGCCATGCTGAGAAGTTCCACCTGGGTGCACCTCACACATGTGTACTCACTGCTGCCATCAGACCCTGACAGAAAGCTCAGGCTCACCCTGCAACCTGGTATCTGGATGGAGATCCCTTGGGAGCTCCATCTGGGTATCTGTGTTGGTTCCTGTGGCTGGAGAGGCTGCAGGGAATGCAGAGGACATGGCTTTCTGCCGGGTGGATGCCGTGACTGGATCTCCTCGTGAGTGGGTCACAATCACCTGTTGAAGTGGTAGTGACAGCACCCTCCCTGCAGGCCCTCACGCATAAACCAGCACCCAAAATGTCCCACCCTGGTTGCCCACCCTCATGGGTCGCTGTACTTCCGGTCACCATGCTCCCCAGGGGCTTCCTTTGTACATGTGGGGGTGGTTATGGCCTGGGCCAGCCCAAGCCTCATGTGTTGCTCTCGTGAGGACTGCCGGCTCCTGGTGGTTCCTTCTGCTCCTTGGGGTTTCCTCAGTGCAGGAACCCACCTGCACAACCCCCTGCTCTGCTACAGAATGTGTCTGCACCAGTGTTGAGTGCCTTAGTGAGCCTCTGTTATAATTAGAATAAACTATAATCATCATAAATTGTTAAAGCAGCAGTGTTGTGGTAAACAAAGCTGATGCTATCAGTGTGATGATTATTTTAAAAAATAAATAAAACAAATTCTGCCACGCTTGACAAATTTAATTGCAGGATGTTTTTTAAATGTAGAAGTTGCAAACTGTTTGTGATAATCAAACTAATGATTTATCCTTGTTATTTAGCAAGATTTATTTTGTGTTAGTGATAACAGAAAGGTAACATAAGAGGCATGTTACTAGAATACATATCAGAATCTGGATATGATTGATATCCTACTTTCCTGATGAAAGGATGAGAGGAATGGAGACAGTTAGATTTCATCTTCATTTCCTTATTCGAATGGTACGCAGAAAGTGAAAATAAAGCAGAGATATTTACCCTGTCTTAATCAGTGTAAATTTTGAATTCTTCCTGTGTTGGTGTGTGCTTTCCATTTGTGACAAGCAAATACAAGAAAAATGAGAAAAAATTCTCTTTCCCATGTGACTACCAAGGGGCTTCAGGAGGAATGTGCAGAAAATCCCAATTATTACTTAGTTTTATCTCATTCAAACTTACAAGTCCCTAAAGGAGTTGTTCCAGAGGCTAAACTAAGTATGCATCTTTGCTTCATATCTTGGAAAAAAAAGATAAGAATATTTTGGTTGTCCTCTTTCTTCCTGTATTTTTCCTATCTGATATAGTTTTTTTTTTTTTTCCCTACTCTTTAATACAGATCTATGCTACCTCAAACTGAATGTACTATTTAAAGCACTGAACACTCTTGTCAATTTAACTTTGGAATAAGACTTTTCTTTCTTGACTATACAATCAAGTAGCTGAAATTAAAGTAGACCTGAAGGTTGCTGTTCCTTTATATAATAGTATATCTTCTGGTTTTGTTTCTTTCTCTTACAATTTTAATCTCAGCAAGCATACCTTTGCAGTTTAAAACACCCTATTCTGAACTCTGCCTGATATGAAGCCATGAAACCTTTGGCCTGCCAATGGCTGCAGATCCAGGGTCAAGGAAAGATATTATATTCAATGCAGCTTATGTTTTGCCTCTTCTGCTAAGCAATAGGAAACTCTTTGTTCAGTTGCCAGTGGGTACCGTTTTTGCTGAAATGTTTCCATGGAGACAGGGCCTATCTGAGCAAAGCAGCCGAGAGCAGGCAGCTGAGATATGTCCTACAGCCCTTCCATGGGTTGTGCACTGATGGAATTCACAGCCAAGGCATCTCCCTTCTTCATGAACCTCATTTTCTTAGAACTTAAATATTTATTTCCCAAAATATTTATTTCCCAAAAGAATTTAACCTCTGAAAATTACACAAAGGAGAAGCAAACAAAGAAATAAACATTTCACAAAATTTTCTGGAGATGTCTGAGGAAACATAAAGGCCTTATAGAATTAAGGTCCTGTTTTTTGAGTTTAGGATTGTTTTTCGGATTTATTTATTTATAGATCTAAACCCAAACAAATACTGTCTTCTTTAACATGAGCTGACTTTAACTCATTAACTCCTCTGCGTTCAGAATAGAAATGATAATTCCTGGAATATCAGAATGTGAGTGGTTTACATAAGCACTTTTACTGGTAAATTAATTTCTCAGTCACAGAATAGAATTTGAAATCCGTAATTATTATTGTAAAGTTTTGTATGCTTTATTTGGATTTTCATTAATTATTTTATATATATATATTTTTTCATTAGAATGTATATGTTTGCTCCATCAGTGAACTGGGAGGAAGAAAAACTAATGGAAATGTATTTTATTTCAAGATTTAGGTATTCAGTTTTCTGTTTGTTCATGGTATCCAAATTATGCTTCATTCCACTTGTTTAAACTAGGCACTCCTAGAAAACAAACAAACAAACAACAACAACAACAAAAAAACACAACCTTTGAAAGTATTAAACTCTAGATCATGGTTTACATACCACAAATAGGTAAAAAGTTTTTTTTTTCTTTTAACTTAGAATCATATGTGAAATTCTGACCTCATCAAAATCCATATTAAAATAAAATAAAAAAGTAAAAAAAATGAAGATAGAGTTTTATTTTATTTAACAAAACCAGGAAATTATTAGTACTGCTATAGAAAATCCTGATAAAATTTCACTTGAAATAGTTCATACTTTTCTGGTCACCAAGACATTCCAAGAGTGCTAAAATGATTTTGGAAATATGAGAAGCTGAATGAATTTGGTTTAGTTTAGTAAAACAAAGGTTGAGGTGAGCTATATTTATTCTGTATAAATAAGACTCTTAATTACTTTAAATAAATTCAGAACTAGAAGTATTTGCAGGACTTAATTCTACTTAATTCCTAGTAATATTAAGTACAGCCAGGTGTCCAGCCACTTACCCAGCTCAACATGTGCTGAAGCAATCATCAGATATTGGGTCCAGAGGATTCTTTTCTTCTACGTAACAGGAATTTCTGCAGAGGTAGAATTTTGTATGATGATTGCCATCTGGGAATTTTATTGACAAAAATCCAGAAATCTGATATGCAGATGATGTTCTACCTTATTCCTGCTTTCTTCCTGGGGCCTTTGGTAGGTGTGTGGATGGATTTGCTGACTCATGGTGTTTGCAGGTGTGTTCGGTCCCTCCTGAGCTAGCCCTTATTTGTTAGCACAGAGGTTAGGGATTCATGCAGTGACTCTTTGGGTCCCCGTCACCCTATGCCCTGCTGATGAGAGGATCGATATGAACATGAAAATAGAAGCCACGTTCACAGGAGCCTGTTGGGTCCATTTAGCTGAAAACATTATCTCCCTTCAGAACTGCTCATGCTGTTGGTCACAGATGTTGTCTTTGCTAGAACGTCTCTGAGGGAGGCAGGAGAATTGAATCCAGCTTGGTACAAAATCAAGGGAACTCCAAGACACTGACATTTCACAAATGATGCTTTTCCCTTGTGTCTCATAGCAGAGCAGACCTGAATCCAGGGGCATCCTGTAAAGAAGGAACCAAAAGCCTAGGAAAAATTCCAGGCTTGATGCTTGTCCTAACATTTTCAACTTTTTTTATTTTTTTTTCCCCTCCCTAAAATCACAGTTTATTTTGCTGTTGAAAGCATGAAGATTTCTCATTTGTGATGTTCTTGTCTCATGCAGCATTTGCAGTAAACTGTACTGCAGCTATTTAGGATTTGGTTGTGGTTAACTCTTCACCACACCTTGCCATTTTTCAGCTGTTTGAAGGACTACAATGTACTAAACAAGCCTGTGTTAGATGAGTCAGAGTTTCATTCTGCGGCAGTAAAGGGCTCTTAAAATCTGTCTAACAGCAGCCTGGCAGGGAAGTCTATTCCATGCTGCAGTCACAGAGGAACCCATGGCTTGATGTATCCAGATCCAACAAGAAATGTCACAGAATGACCTGGTCTCTATCTTTGCAAGAGAAAAGATCTGGGACTAGACTTGAAGGGTCACTCAGTCTGACAGAGAAGTAAGGATGGACTGATAATACAGAAATCATTTTGCACATAATCTTATTCTGAGAGATGAAAAGCTACTATAATACATAACACAGTAAATGATGATGCATCTTAGTACAAAGTGGTTATAGCCCTGCTTACTTGTCCTCGGTTTGCCGAAATCAGTGGGTACCAGGCAGCATTAAGCTTATAGCTGAGTAGAGGAAGATGTTCAGAACTTTATTTCTCTTTGGCTGAAGATGTGAATAGGTAGGACACTATCATAGAAAAGGTTATCTTCAATCACTTGAAGGAGAATGATCCATCCTATTTTCAGAGCTTTCTGGAACAGTGGAAGAGGAAAAAAAAAAATTAATCACAAAGCAAAATCTTGTCTTTTGCTTCCTTTTAAAAGGTGATTGGGTGCAGAGAACACTTGACCCTTAAGTCTGTCTAATGTAGAGGAGCGTGCCTTCACTGCCTGAACACAGGCATGGTTTCTGCTCAGCTTTGCAGTGGAATTTAACAACCATCTTGAGCTGAAAATCACACAAGGACTTTCAGGATCAAACTTATTATGCATTCGGTATCCCAGTACTCCATCTGCTGTTTCCTTGTTCCATATCCCATTAACAAATGCTAAGCTGCAGATTGTTTTCCACATAGTAATGAGCTGCATAAGTATGCAAACAAAACAAAAGTTATAGCTTTCTGTTAGAAAAAGTGCCAAAAACACCTCCCGTTGCAACATTGTTAATGACAGCATAGCAACAGTGGAATAAAGAGAGCAATTTGTAATATTCCCAGGTCAGCTGCACACATGGTTTCTCTAAAAATAAGTAGGTGAGGCAATTTGTTCTAAACTTACAATTCACCAAATTCATTCGTGCTTCAATTGCCATAGCCTTGGCGGATATGTATCATGGAAGAATTTGGCCTTGCATTGGAAAGCTTCCCACAGATGGTGGTAAAAAAAGGTGACCAACATAAATAATGTCATTATCCCAATTAACTGGAATTGATTAATTCATCCATCCATTTCCCAAGTGATTATCTCCAATTAAAATAATTGTCTGGATAACATTCCATTGCTAGATCCCTGGGTGAAACAGAGATCTTCCAAATAGCATTTTATTCACATGCCAGCGCAACCATCACTACCTGGCAGTAGGGAAACGTTACAATCTGCTATAGTTCAACATGAAGACAGAGGAAGCCTTGGAATGTCTCTAAGTTACACAGATTCACCTAAATTATTATTTGTAAAAACGTAAGGATATTGTGAAATAGGACTGTTTTGTTGCAGAAGGCAAAGAAAAGGTGCCTGTTGTAAAGAGCTTATGTTCTAAAGAAGCATAGACACAGATAAGGAACACAAAAAAGAAAAAAAACATGAGTAAATATCAGTAGGCATAGCCAGCACTGGCAACACCACCACAGCAGCCTGCCACTGCATATATTTTCACAGGCTTCACAGTAATGGATGGTTTTTAAACCACATCTTTGAAAGATCTAGCTTTGTTGATGCTTACAGAGATATCCTCCCAGCTGTGAAGGTGATAAAAAGTTTGAGGATATCTGTCTGAAAATTTAAAGTATGGACAGGGGAGACTTATACCACAAAACCATGAGAGGCAAGAGTCCCCTTTCTGTATGTGATTAGGTGATGGGTGTGACAGAGGCCGTTTCAGGCATGTGAAGTGTGAGAAGGATGTAGAGGAGTCATTTAAAGAATGAAATAGCAAGAGCAAATGAGCTGTAGGGAGGAGGATGCCCGTAGCCACAGCAGAGCTCTGACCAGGAGAAGACTGCATCTGCTAAACTCAGAGAAAGCTTTACTAATGAAATGTGTAAGTATGCATAGACATTTGCAAAGATGAAAAAAAAGTGTATCTAAGAGATCTTTAGTACAGAAAATATGCAAAATTCAAGCATAGTTTGCATCTAAAAACACTAAATTCAGAGTCGAATAGGATGCCCAAATTACAGGCATGCATAATCAGTCAGTAGACTAATGAGTACACTTTCAGGAAAACAAGGTAGCAGAAAACTAGGAGTAAGAAATTAAATTTTGTTGAGTCTGAGATCCTAGCTTCACAATGAGGAGAAAATGTCAAAGACATTGCAATTTATATTTGAGCAAAAATACAGTTATATGCTACTGAGATGCAACTGTGAGTTCATGTAAGTAATGGAAAATGATTTTTATTTACAAATGAAATTTTAATAGGTCAAGGCATGAAGGTAAAAGTCTACCACCAACAACACGAATAAAAAACACAACACAAACATTGGCTAAGTAGTGGCGAACCCTGCAGAGAAGGGATAGGGGGATTAGAATGGTTGCATATGGGACATACTGATAAAAAGATAATGAAAATATGGAGGGGATAGGGATAGAGAAGGCATTGATTAATGGGAACAAGCAACAGGCAAACTGACTGTGTAGGAAATGTCCAGCACGTCACAAAAGGTGAAGCTAAATTTTGGTTTTAAACTTAGGCAATGTAGAATCTGTTTGGCTGTTTAAATGTAGGCATCTCATGAGAATTGTGCAAGACTCCCACATGGTCCCCACCCACCCTTCTGCACTGTGTCTTAAACGTCACTCCAGGCAGATTTTTCAAGTGCCTGAGAGGCACTAGATGTCTGTGTTTAGGTAACTGAATAGTGTCCTACAGGTTGGAGTCTGTTCACGCCTACAACTTCCAAAGTTGTCTACATGCAAGTGTCTACAAATATGTTGAGTTTACATTCCTATTGCAGTCAGTACAGCTACTGGGGCTTGTGGAGAAATTCACACTCCCAGCTAAAGTATGGTGCTGCTCAAGTTAAAGTGCCTAAATTCAGGTATCATGAGACTGATGCCAAAACGTGAAAAGCTTATGACAGTGAATGAAGTCAAAAATCTTTTTTTCTTCATTTTGCTATAATTTGCTCCCCCCCCCCCCCCCCCCCCCAGCACACACACACTTGTATATTTCAATATATTCTAATCTTCAGCTTAAACTGTGTCTTGTGAGACTCAACACACCCTGAGGGTCGAACAAGAACAAAGCCTCAGTTACAGATATCAGCTCACTAGTTCAAACAGCTCCCCAAAGCTGATATCCAGTTGACAAAATAATAGGTAATGAATAGCTAACACTGACTTCAAAGTTATCTCTGGGGATAAAAATAAAATAATAATAATAATAATAATAATAATAATAATAATAAATAAATTGAAGGAGTTTTGGGGAATAAAAGGCCAGGCAGAAAGAACAGTGGTAGGGTATGCAGACAAAACATCCTCCTCTGAATGAGGTGCTTCCATTGCAACAAGTGAACATGATGAATATAACTACAATGATGATTTTTGCCTAGCAATATATACTTTCCACTTAACCTCTTCAAATTCCCTGTTAGTTGTTCCTATTTATTATATTAATGCTGATTAGAACATACATAATCAGTCAGAGGTATTACATGCTGGTGGGTTGCTATGTTTTTATTAATGTATGTCACCGAAGAGTTATTTCAATTATAATACTTTTTTTTTTTTTTGGGGGGGGTGGGGGGTGCTTGTCTGCTTTAGGTAAAGACCTGTCATTGTCTACAGCAGGTACTAAAATTGTTTAAGCTGCAATTTTATAGTCTGAACTGCTCAGATGGAAGAATATCATGCAGTGAGAAATGTATTAAACAAGTCTGTAGGAAGAACATGAAACTCCACATATCCCATGCTGGAAAGGCTAGAGCACTTACTGAATGGGTAGGAGGCTCTGATCAGATCTTTGCCCATAAAATGAGTTCAAATTATGACTAAACTTATAAAGGATAGTTGTGGAAAGTGGCAGAAGTGAATTCTGGAGCAAACCAGGACAGGCAGCAATGTTCAAAAGGCAAACTCCTTTCTTCTATACTTTTAGAAATACAATCACAAAAGCAGCTTGACATAAAGTCACTACAACTTGAAAGCAGCTGATTCTATATTTTTGTGCTATTGCTATTATTATATTTTCATAAGAAAGTACCCAGTTCTAAATCAAATATGTATTTTTTCAGAAACATGAAAAATATCAATAGTGCCCTTGGCTATCTAAAAACTTGCTGGCAGTTAGACACTTGAGTAAAGGTATTTTCAAGAATTTCTGTACACCAGCACTGTGGCCTAAGGACATAAGAAAACGCCTATTGAATTGCTGCGGTTTAAACATAAGATCAGTCAAATCTTTATAATACTCTATTTTGTATTGGGTTTGGCACAAGCAGCTGTTTTATGAATCCAGTCATATTGTTTGAAATAACCTTGCTAAGTCTTCTGAAAGCTTTATCAATTCTATAAGTGTTTAATCAGCTTTGGAGGATTGAGTGTCAGATTTCTGGTTCTCCTCAAGTCTACGACCATCAGATTTCATGACATTTTACCAAAACTGATCTGGCCAGTGAAAATGAAGACAAAGAAGTAGAAATACCTGTTTAAAGATTCTCGTTATGTCTATGAGCCTGACAATTCAGTAATCTACAGTGATTTTATTTTATTATTATTTTTTTAAACAAAAAAGCATGCACTATAAATATGGAGATATTTATTTTCATGGGAACCAAATAACATCAATTAAAATGAAAAACCTCTATCATGTTAAACTGAGGATGATTAATTGGGGGTTTTGTTATGTAATTTTCCTTATGTAAGTGCATGAAATAAATAAGCCTTCATTAGATATCAAAAGCTCTAAGAGCATAGCCATACAGTTTGAATGAAAAAAAGCTGACTAAAGAATAGCAAGTACCTTTATGTAAAAAAGAGAAAACATGTCACAAGGGCAGTTTGCCTGTCTAAACTTTGGGATAAACTTTAAAAGAAGAATCAAAGGTTGTAGGTAAATGTAATAAGATATATTATGGCATTAGCAAGGATGGACCATACTAAATTAATCCAATGTTGTTCTTTGAGAACTGTTTTTTACTGATGAGATATATATTCAGTTTAATTCATCAGGACCTTACAAAGACACCTAATATGAAATAAACAGGAGGAGATGGAGATCAATAAAAAAATGGTGAATGAAAGATGATGATATGGGTTACTACTAGCACAGAGAGAGATTGGTAGTGGGACATGTGAAGAAGGATTTCAATGATAAGCATGGAACTGGATCCAACAGGACCCTTATGCTCATGGGTTGAATATGTATGAAAATACACCCTAACTATATATTTTTGTTTGCAGCCGCCTTTTTAGGAAAGTATGCATTACCTCTTAAATAATCTGCTGTCTCGTACTTTTGTTTATTATTACATGCTAAAGAATTGGATTTTTTTTCCCTCTCCAATAAATTTATAAATTTGCATTACAGTTTTGCGTGTATATATGCACACGTATATGTGCATTTTGTGTAATTATAAGCAGCACAGCTGAGCTCTTTAGAGGGTCTCATTCTTTTTTAAACAGCAACTAGTTATTTCTAAAGATATTGTCTTGTGATGATATTTGGGTCAGGCAAAGAAAATCTTTGGCACTCTTATAACATCACATCCCAAAAGAACAGAGTGTGCTTCTTCAATAAGATATCTTAAAAGAACAGGAATTACTATGTATTTCTCCTTTCTCTTTATTTTTTTTTTAATTTATTATTTTTATTATTTTTGTTTCCTGATCCAGTACTCCTCTGCCTCCATTACTTGTGACCTAGAACATTTTTCCTTTAAAATAAAAAAACTTTCTTCTTACTTTCCCCACAAGGCTACAGCATTTCTGACAAACAACCATTTTCTTTCTTAATGGAGAAAGGCTAAATAATATAGCTAATTTTAAAGAGAGTTACCAATTTGTATTTGAAGTCTTTGTTGTCACCACTCTGCCAACACAAAAGAGATGCAGGTGGTCCACTCCTACTCTGTCTTAACAGATGGATTTATTATTGGCTACTGTCAACCAGGTCCACTTATGTCAGTGGGAGGGTTGCAAGAATTAGTCCTGTAATGCTTTGTCAATGGGCACTATATCTTGCAGCTCCCTCTCTTCCAAGCTATACAGTTCCTCCCATTTGTTTCATATTTCTCACCACTCTTGTATGTCTGCTGCCCATGCATACTTTAAAAAAAATGACATAAAAAACTGACTATGAGCATAAGCCATTTCTCCATTTAGTCAGTTATGACATTTCATGTCCTGTTTCAAGCAGTTACCTCTGTCGGAAAATTCAGGGTTATAATGTTGCTGTAGTACTATGTTATTGCTAGGAATGTGTGGCTGGGTTAGGCTGTTGATATTTCCTTGTGTCAACATCACTGAAGTTTAAACCTAATGTGAGACAGACAAGGAGACGGAAAAGAACAGCAAGGAGCAGCAGCTCATCCTTCCTGTAAAACCTGGGAAAGCACACCGACTTAAAAGAGCCTATCCTGGGATGACAGTCCTGTCCTGGAAAGAAACAGTTACTCTAACCCTCTGATGCTCCAAAAGGCTAAAAATTTGCTGCTGATCTACTCCATGCTTGGCTCATTCTCTTTGTTGACACTAAATGCTCATGAATTTTTATCATTCTGCCACTCATGGAAGGCAAGGTGTAATATTGCACACATAGTTTAGGTGGTGACTGGGTATATTAAAAAGAATTTTCTCCTCAGTTAGAGAGAGTCAAAATCCAATCTTGTGTAGTTTCAGAGAACTGGTGAGAAATGAGAGCTACTGCTGTGGTGGAGAAGGCACGAGTGCTTTCTGAACCTGGGAGTTGATTGCCTGTGCTTTACAGAGATGCAAGCACTAACAGACAGAACAAGATGTCTCCCCTCATCTCCAGATACTTTCAACCATTTTTAGAGCACCTGAAACAGTAGAAAAAACTCAAACAAGCAGAAGATCAAAGAGCAGCAAATTTTCTATCTCTGAGTAATAACTAATTAGAATGACAACAAAATAATTGGGAATAGTGAGGCAGAGAGCATAGAAAATATCTCCGCCTTCAAAATGACCCTTTTATATAACTGCAGCCTATTTTAAACACCCTTGAAAATAATGAGCTGCAGGCTGCAATTAGCATGAAAAGTAGGCTTATTTCAGTGAAAAGTTTGAAACAAACACTAAAGTAAGAGAAACTTTGCAGAAAGGGTCCTGACAGCAGTTCTTATATTCTTAGGTTGACAAGTTCCTGGCTAAAATTCATTGATCTCCATTTCAGGGATACTAAACAGAGGAATTATGGCAGCTTCTATTACCTAAGATTATTTTCAATAGGAGATGACAACAGAATGAACACAAAATGTGTGTTCGCTTATCAAATCTTGTTTACTTGTCTGGACCGTGAACAACACCTTGGTTGATGTGTTCTGGACTTACCCTGCTGTGAGTCAGTGGCATTAAGCCGTGGGATACTGCTCAGAACTGTAATGGTACCATGCCCATTACTGGGCTGTCATTAAATAAATACACGTTCTTCCAGGAGGATTTAACGGAAGCCAAAGTGTATGTATATATTCATATCTATATATAGTACCAGAATAATATTCTAAATAAAAAAGCTAAGACTTTCACAGCAGAGTCCTGATTTTGAGTTATAATATGAAGGAATGGAAATTCATCTAGAATGGCAGGCTAAAAACATACAATTGTCATGTTGATATCTGGGAGGGAGTTGCCCGGTCAGTCTCACAAAAATTTCTGTACAGTCTTCAGTTGCTAGCACACAATAGTATTCTTATCCTAAACTTAAGACAAAAAAAAAAAAAACAAAAACCCAACAACCAACCAAATTAAACTATGCCTGATTTTCTCTGTGTTTGGGGTATCAAGGAGTCTGAGAGTAGTCAAAAGGGTCAGTTAGATGGGTAAAATGGGTTAAAGTTTCAGAATTTGTACCTAAATTTGTTGCCACAATGAGAGAAAAATCTCTAAGCTCTGGTAACTAACACCATCAGGCCTAACTAAAAATGAATTCTACAAAACGCATCACCATTCAGACAAGAATATAAGCAAGCAATTAAATCTGTGACAAGAACAGGAAAACCCTAGGTGTTTCTCTACAAATAGAAACCTGAATGACTCCAGGACATTATTCAAATCCTCAAATCCTTGAAATGACTTATATTCATGAATGTCAAATTTGCTTGTATATTGTTGTGTTTATTTATTTTATTTTATTATTTTATTTTATTTTATTTATTTTATTTTATTTTATTTTATTTTATTTTATTTTATTTTATTTTATTTTATTTTATTTTATTTTATTTTATTTTATTTTATTTTATTTTTCTCTTAGAAGATTAATTTTGCTTTAATTTCCTGTAATTTGTTTCACAGTTCACAAAATAAAGATCCTTTTTTTTTTTTTTTTTGACCTTCTGAGTTTCTGTTATTCTCTTATATGGTGTGTCCAGTTAGATTAGGTCTTCTGTCAAAAGTAGTGACTTGCTTTCATTATCAAAAAGTACTTTGCTATTCAACATTTTTTCAAATTTTATTCTGTTTTCTTAGTTGGACAAAAGAAGCTCCTACTGCAGCCTTGAAATTAGACGAAGTAAATGGAAACTTGTCCAGCTGCACTTTTAAGAGTAAAGACCAGTACTACAGCTCTGAGTGATCCTGTTAGAAAGACTTTGTTAATACCTACCTAAAGTTCAATGATGCTTTTAGTGTCCCTGTGGTTAGCATAATATAATCATGAGAGTCTTTCTTGCAGGTGTGGTTTTTCTATCAGCATATGCTTGACTGAAAGCATCTGATTCACAGCCTGTGCCAGGACAGCAGATGCTGTGCGAGTCATTTCAGAGTGATACAGTGTGTGGAACTCATGACTGCAGAAGTAACATCTTTCCTCTGAGATCCTATTCCAAGATATTTTTGAAATCCCTTCTCTTTGGAACCTCTTACTTTGGAAAGTTTTAGAAGAAGAATAACACGTGTTTTTCATATCCCTGGGATCAGTTCTATGTTACTTTCTCATACTGATGTATATGGCAGAATTAGTGTGTTGTGGAACCTTTTGTCAATGGCTTATCTGTGGGCTTTGTACAGGAATAAACTCATATAATGAAGGGCACTGATGAAGTGTGTTCTGGTGGTCTGTAATTCAAGGTCAGCATCTAAGAAAATTACAGACTTCTGATGAACAGACAGGAGAATGGTGTAGCACAAAGGCAAAAAGCAGAAAAAAAAAAATAAAATGGAAGGTTCTAGGTTAGAATTACTTTGTGAACCTAGGATTTGCTATGATTCCTACAGAAATTTAATATTGGAGCAGGCACTTACGCAACTGAAGGAAAACTGCTTTGATTGTAAGGCAGTTGTCATCACTGAAATCACTTCCAGCTTTGTTCAGTTCCTATCAGTCATGTCTGTGACTGGTGTGGAGTGCAGACCTTCAAACAGGCCTTTGAGATAAGTGCTAAAAATGCCAAATCCATCTATTTATTTACTTATTTAATTTGCTTCTTAAGAACTTTGGATTCAAACTATTCCTCATGTAAAATCTGAAAAGCTATTGCAGACTGTGGAGAAGACAAAACTTCTCAGAAGCCAGGATTCTTAAATTTTAGACTCCTAAGGAAAGAAAAGCAAATGCCTAAAATGCCTATACAATCCAAAATGAAACACAGGTGATTTTGAAAATCTCCTCTCTATTTATAAATAGACAATTAAGCTAGAGACAATGATCAATCGCTTTTGAGAATAGCTAGAAATAGCAACCTGAAAATCTTCAATTGATGAACTGGCCCCACTGGATATTTAGATACTAATTTAATATTTTTTTATGAACGTGTTCTTTAACTCTGGGCACCTTTCAACTCCTGAGCCACTAAGTTAAGTGATAATCATCATTACCTCCTACCGTTCCACTAACTGGAAATAAAAGGCTTTGAAATAAATTGTCACAGCACCTAAAATCCAAAAGAAGGGCAAAGATTTATGAGCTTTCAACATCATTTCTACCTCATAGGGGACTTCTTACACTAATCACTTGTACTGTCTATCATTTATGTCATTTTTTTATGCCATTATCTCCTTCTCCTATCTAAAATTCCATAGAGTTTAGGCCCATATTCAGGCTTCTGTTCAAGATGTTTACGTCTTGTTTTGTATTAGCTGTCAACTGCTGTTTACATATTCCATACTCAGTGAATAAGTTTGAATTGACCCAGAACCCAATATTGAGACATCTTCAGTGTTAGTCCTTATGCTAAAATGTTGTGCTGCCATGGCTGTCTCTTTTTCTCTGAACTGTAATCTCATACCAATACTTGTACACTGCATAAGAGAGGATTGATAGTGCCTTAATAGGCACAGAAATCTATTCATAATAATTATTGTTCAACAACTGATTTCCAGACATAGACAAAAAAATATTAGTTACTGTCTGCTATAATTTACTTATCTGCACTCGAACTGACTAGGACGTGGTGCTCTCTGTTTGCAATTGATCTACAGAAAAAAAAGGCATATTTCAATGGATTCAGACAGATTTTTCCTTAGTAACATATAATGTGTATTCCTTAGAAAAAGTACAGTATTCTTGTAATGAAATAGCTAACAATGAAGACCAATTTCTAGCAGCTTTTTGAGCACAAATGTCCAAAAATCCACAGCTAAAAGAAATCATTTTATATATGTCTTCAGCTCTATGAATTTATTTATATATATATACACATATTAATAGATGTGTATACATGTCTATGTATACATTTCTACCATCTACTATCTAACCATCTATTTCTACTTTCTTTTTTTTCAGGGTTAGGCATAATCCCTGCATGGAAGAAAAATGGAAGCTTCTCCACCACCTGACCAGGAGAAGAGGGCACATCTGGCAGTGCTAATGAAGGGACCACAGTTCCCTTATTTTCAGTTGTAGGACCTGGTATGCACTCTTTGCAAGAGTAATAAATAAAATAGGAAATGCATAAGTACACAGTTCTGATTTAAAGAATAAAATAAAATAAAATAAAATAAAATAAAATAAAATAAAATAAAATAAATAAAATAAAATAATAAATAAAATAAAATAAAATTATATGAAAACAAAATAAATTCCATCAACATTAGTTTATCTGAATTACATTAATTTTCTGGCTACAGAAGAAAACGATACACATTTTTTCCTTTTATATCTGATCTCACTGGGAAGCTCCATCATTGTATTTTTTTGCTGTTGCTAATATTCACGGCTTTTCATTCATCTTCTGCAATTTATCCTATAAGCATCCACAACATTTGGTTTAATGGAACTGTTCAGAAACAATTTTTAAGGGGAAGAAACTGAAATTCAGGATGAAAAGAAGCAGAAATCTGAGTCCACAGCTTGATTATTTTTGAGTTACCTGATTTTAAATGTGCCTGGAACATCTAATCATCCAAGCTCATTGCAGCAACAAGAGTTATGACATTTTTATTGAAAAAATAAATAAATAAATCTGTTTTAAATGACAATGACTTTGTTAAATCAGTGCTTTCACATTACCTCAAGTTAAGGACTTAACCCCAGACGTGTATGAAGAGTTTCAGTATCCTAAGTGGTTTTAGAAGAGACAACAAGGGACCTACTTCAGTCACTAGCATCTGGAGCATAAAGTCACGCAGATGCCTAAGCTGGCTGCCTTGTTCCTGTGATAGAAGCAAGAACAGCAGTACACTTGGGCACAAGTTCTTGAGCCAATATTGCTCTGTACTGCACTGTACTACAGCAAAATATTCAAAATGGGGCCCACTTGTACTCCTTACAAAGCAGTGCATTATTTGCACTCACCAAAGTTCAAAAGTCTTTGTCTACACAAATTCCATCTTGGTCTTGCCTCTTCCTCACAATCTGCAAGCAATTTTCCCATGATCCTTCAAATACAATAAATATTTCAAAGTCACATGCATTGCAGACACATTAATAATATGTAAGCCAACCAATACAACTGGCTGTCAGCATATTTCAATTAAATCTCAATATCAATTAAAAATGTTGAGTCTGTCTTGGTCCTCAATTTTTCCTCAAACTAACTTGCTAAAGTCATCTGAGATCTGACACCCACATTTTTGACCATTTTTGACCAGTAGCAAATTTGCAACAAGTAAATATTTTGAGAAAAATATTTTGTTACTTTAGTCGGAGTGACTTCCTCGTTTGACTTATTTTTTACTCACTTTCACCAAATCCATTTCTGAGCTAGAACTTAAGTCTAGCTCTAGACTAGCTAGAACTTTTTGGTGAATAATGATACTTAGATTATATACTTTAGAAAATTATTAATTTTATAATTTTTATAAAATCAAAGGCTTTAATCTTTAAAATAACACACGCAAAAACAAATATTTACTAAATGACTTCCTTATCACTTCTTTAGTGGCATTATCATAAATCATTCCAACATTGCTTCTTTTTCTTCTCTTCTCCAGTTATGTTTTTTTTTCTTCTTTTATCTTAATTTATGTCAGTCAAATACCAGAATATGGTTTACAATTTTTAATATATCTTAATCATAATATATCTTTATTTTTAATGAAATTATTGGATTTTTCCCCAAATTAGTATTCTAGAAAATATACATTTATTATGAACAGTTGAAAACATGTTTTTACTATTTTTCAGCTTTACTTCAGATCAATGAGCCTTAGAAACGAGCAAAGAATTCAGAATAAAACAATGTGAATTAAATCAACTTTGTTTCCCTTCTTTTAAAAGATAAGTTTCAAGCTTATAGAGAAGTATTGTTATTTTTATCAGATAAATAAAATAAAAATATACAAACTAGCTTTATTTCTCATAAACTGCAGTTTGCCTACTATGCACTCCTCAGATGTGAATTTCAGGAAGTTGTGTAGAATCTTGGACTCATTTAGACAGAAAACAGGTGGCTGAGATCAAAAATAAGTTTGGATTCCTGTTTACAGGGAAAGAATACAACAGCTCTTCTTCTGTGATGTCAAAATGGCCATAGTTATTCATGCCTTTATCTCCAGAGTGAATCAGAGGAACAGATTTTACCCTAGCTGTGTGCAATTACTAAAATTGCAACAGCAAAACAGGTCATTTATCATCCTCATAGTACTATGAAGAATATTGAAAGTGTATCTTAACTGCAGCCACATAAATCACAGTTTATTTGCTATATTGCTAGCAAGCTGCTCATAATTACTATGGACCTTTCTTTTATGCTCTCTTCTATCTATTAACATGATTTTTATTGCTATATTTTTTCTTCTTTTTTTTTATGCTAGAGATGAAATGGAAAAAAATTATATGAACAACATATTCATATTGGCAGAAAAAATTGTAAACAGATTGGCAATTGATGATTATTTGGCACTTAAAACTGTAGAGAAAAGTATTTATTCTGCTGGTTTGGGAAATGGAGGGTAAAAAGCAAATTTTATTTTCATGTTATATGTGTTTTATACAATATTATATTAAAATATAATATCACCTACAAAACAAAACAACTATTTCTTCATTCTGCAAATTTGGCTACTATATAGTAGTTTTGTCCAGGGAAAGTTCCTACACTTTCCTTAACAAACAAACAAACTAAACCACTATTTTTTATGAGAGATACTATTCTTTTATTGGGAGATATTCTTTATCAGGAAATATAGTGATAGGAAAAGGGGCAATGGTTTTAAACTGAAAGACTGGAACAGGTTGCCCAGAGAAGCTGTGGCTGCCCCATCCCTGGAAGTGTTTGTGGCCAGGTTGGATGGGGCTTTGAGCAACCTGGTCTGGTGGGAGGTGTCCCCGTCCATGGCAGGGGGGGTGGAGCTGGTCCTTAAGAGTCCCTTCAAACCCAAACAATTCTATGATTCTATGAGTCTAATATATAATTTTAAAATAATAATTTCTAATTAGATCTGAAATCATAGCTCTGCTTAAGTCTATAATGGCTTTCCCCACAAATTGCAATGGAAATGGGATTTTACCTCAGAGGAGAAAAACCTGTTTTTCATCCTAACAGGATGACTTTAATTAGATAACTGAATTAACCTCAAGAATGAGAACTTGACAGTTCAATAGAAATACAGTGGGACTCAAGATGTGTAAATCTGAATTCATAAGAATCAAATCCTATCCTTGTACCTATAAAAACTAAAGGAAACTGGTCATGTTCTGCCTACTTTAAGAAAACATCTCAAGTTGCAAAATCTGCGCTTCTTAAGGGCCTGGTATATTAAGTGAGACAGGAAAGAAGGAAATGGGACACCTAATAATATGAGAGATAAAAGGAGATCTTCCTTTAGAATCATAGAGTCATTTAGGTTGGAAAAGACCTCTAAGATCATCTAGCTCAACATTGGAATGAGGATAGTGAAGTACTCTAATTTCTGAGCCATATACAAACAACATTGTCTAATATCACAGCAGGGAAAATATAGGGATATTCAAAAATAAATAAATAAAAATAAAAAATGTCATCATGAAGTAATCATTAATATAGTGTTAATTTCAGATTATGGATTAGATGTTCAAATGACAAGCATTGCAGGCAATGACCCCACTCACTGGTATACAGGTTATCTCTTTTTGACTCGAAAAAAATAAATTATTTCTAAGAACCTGCTCTTAATGGAAATGAAATTTAAAGTCTTCCTGAGAAAATGTCAGTCTGAATTTTGGTGAACTGGTCTTTACTAATGAAAATCAGTTTTGTCAAAAGGTCCCAAGCAGCGTTGAACAATCCAGAATTAGAAACACAACAATTCTGTTGTCTATCCTGGGGGATAAGGGCATTAAAATATCAAAATGAAATTGACTACTCCAAGTAAGATAGAACAGGATAATTACAGAATAACTTTAAGGATGACATGGCAGACATTTTAGGAGTCATAAAATTTTAATAATGCTGTAAGACTTCACTGACATTGAACCCAGGTTCCCAGATAAATATTAAATCTTTTCCTTTAATTGTGAAAAACTCTTGCAGTTTTACAGGCCTAGAAGTCTTTACATATTTTTGTTCTTTCTATGAAACTTGAATTATAATCTCTTGTTACCTGGAGTCTTTTTTTTTTTTTTGTCTAATTTTTCTTCAAAGCAAGAGGTATGGTTTAGTGCAATTGTTTCTTTAAGTATCTCACCAGGGGTGGCTGTTAGTCACTTACATGAAGTGCCTCCACTTAAAGGACCAATTTGCACAGCAGGACCCTCAGAGCACTAACAGCAAGACGGGATATTTAAAACAGTATTAAATAAAATAAGAAAGTGGGTAGGAAAACTGAACAACAACAACAAAAAAAAAAGTGGAAAAGAAAAAGTATTGTGATTGGGAACATGTAACTAAGAAAAAAAAAACTGGGAATATTGCTGAAAAGATGTAAGGTGTGTTGCACTCTGAAAGGAAGAGGCCATGCCAGTGAAACTTCTGATAGGTGAGCGTATTGTGAATATTAATTAGTTAATTTGAATATTTAATGCAATTTTAACGCTGGTATCTTTGTGCTGGATTAAAGTTTGTTTTTTAAGAAAGATGGTTCCTTGTGTCTTGGCTGTTCCCAGTAACACAGGTAACCCAGCTTTGAACCCCCTAGTCTGAACCAAAGCCAAAAAATTAGCTTAACCTAGTTGAATTGTCTACTGTCTTTCTGACAGAACTCTAGTGGGGAGGAACCCTTAAAAACCTCAGTCACTTCCAACATGAGAGCAGTGTCTTCCTCAGATCATAATCTGGAGTCTTCCTAGCAGGCACGTACAAACGGTATGTGACTGTTGCTATAACACCTATTCCAGTTATGGTTGTCTGAGGATTGCCAAACATCCATGAAGTAGAATTTTTCCCAGACCCATTCATTTCTGTTACAGAATTCTTCCTTTCAGAGGAGTTAATATAGCAATGCCAAATACATCCACGTGTCTTACAATGAATGCCAAATGCTCCCGAGTTATCCATTCAACTATTTCTTTCTCCTCCCAGCTACGTGATCTGTTCACATTTTTGAAGAGAAAAAGCAAGGGAGAGCTTATGATGTATTCATGTATTCATGAAGGGAAATGGTAAAGGAAATGCTGCTAAACCTACTCATGTATGACATTCTAAAACTTGGATAAAATGGGTAAAGACAATATATTTTATTTTTCTCTTCTCTAGAGCTGTAATTCATTTTTGAATCTCTTCAGTTTGCCTGACATTCACTGTCATATTTAGGTGCATTGAAAACAGGTGATAACAGACTTCGTGTATTATTACATGTTCAGATTTCTTTGATCCTTCAAACTTAAAGTTTTTTAAAACATAAATACAATAAAAATAAAATAAAAAATAAAACTAAATAAAATAAATAAAATAAAATAAAATAAAATAAAATAAAATAAAATAAAATAAAATAAAATAAAATAAAATATAAATACCTTTATAGCCCAACAGTGATTATTTTCTATTATAATTTGTGTAATGATCAGACTACTGTATATGGTTGAGCCTTATTTGTTCATGCTTGATAAGCACTGCTAGAAAAACTTTGGGCACTATAATACATGATGTTAAATTGGTCCGCTAACAGAACAGCTGTACAAGATCTTAAGACCAACAGAAGTGTGAAATGTAGATCGGAATTCATCTTCCTACACATGTCCAAGAAAACAAAACTTTTTCATATTTTATGGAAAATGCTGCATGTATCTCTGCCAGCCAATAAATCTAGGAGAGAAGTCCTATCAGAGCCTGTGAACTGGCAGCTCCTGCCAGAGACCATCCTACGTCTGGTACGCTGGAAGGTCTCTGCTTGCCAGAAACAAAAGACAAAACATCAGGGCTCTATTTTTCAGAAAATAATGAGTTCTTTTTCTCTGTGAAAAGAGATCATAAAGGGTACTTATGCTTCTGTCCTGGTCTTTTAAAGGCAATAAGTGGGGTAATAAAATGGTTCTTTGCTGCATTGAGTTCAGCTCTGCAACAATGTCTTTAAACAAAAAAAAAAAAAAAAAGCTTGAGAGTATGCTTCTTCCAAAGCAAGTGGTGTGGGATCTGCCTGTGTGTAAATGACGACCACAGAAGCATCTTTCATAACAGGAGGAGCTAATGCTCTGTTATCCACACTCCCATTATGGTGCTGTTTACTTGCAGTACACAATCTCACTCATACCCTGTTCTGCTAGGCAGTCATGCATAATGAAAAGTGGTCCCTGAACCCAAGACCTGACAGTCAGGATACAAAAGCAGCAGATAGCAGATGGGGATCAGAACATGAGGGATAATTCATAGAGTATAAAAAGCAGTGGTCAAGACCCGTCATCTGCTTAGACTTCTTAGTATTATTTATTCTTAGGTATATGGGTGGAGTTATTTTGCAGGGTGCATTTTCCTGTTCATTGTGGTGCCTAGGAGGAAAGTTTGCCATAGAAAGCAAGTGTTAATAGCAAAAGAGATGAAGCAGAGATATGCACAAAAGCCAGCAACCTTACAGTGAACATGCCGAAATACAAAGAGTCAAGAGCAGTAAATGAGAATGCAAAATGTTTTTACAGAGGTTTTGTGTGAAGTATATTTGCAGTAGCAAATTCTTATAGCAAAAGAATTTGAATAAAATACCAGGTGGGTTATCGCAGTAACCAAGTATTTCATAGCAGAAGCACTATCATACTTCTTTCATAGCTGAAGTATATTCAAATAGAGAAAGGCTTGAATAGTGAAGTCTAACAAAGCATAGAAGATACAGAGATTTCAGGATTTTTATTTATTTATTATTTTCTTGCACTGTCATAGTGGCTCATTGTGGTTTGGAGATGTGGAAACTCAAGAAACAGTGAAAAAAATTGGAAAATAGTCTATACAAGGAAAGATAAATAATAAAATCCTAGGATGAGTATTTTTCTCTCTAAGAATGAGACATCAGGAAGTAGTTTAAGTAAAAAGACCTTCGTTTATTTGAACGGGATATTGCTTATGGAGAAGTAGCATGACCTTTTGTCCACGTTTCTATTCCCTAGAGAAGGAAGGAACATAACACTGAAAGCAATTGCAAAAAAATTGGTCTGACCTCTACTTATTTTGCTACTGTTAAGGTAGGCTAGATCAAATGAAGGCTGGTTCAAGGCAGGGCAAGTGAGTTGCAGAATGGAGAAAAAATGGTTATTTTGTTAACAAAATTTCTTGTAAAGTGGACTATTGGGAAAAACATATCTTATTGTAGCTTTGCGGATAAAGATTTGTTCATACTACACTAGCAAAGTTGCCTCAAACAGAGATGGGATTGAAATCAGGGGCTCCCATCTGCTGGCTAAATGGCCCAACCACTGAGATAGTCGCAGTGGCTGCAAAAAGCAGCATCTATTTGATGTTCCTGTGTAAATATATCAAATGGAACAGGAGGGTGGGGGTGGAGGGGACGGAATCCCTGCAAACCATCTTTACATCTGTTTGAATCTGAATTCCCTTATTTTGAGCATGAGTAACTGGAATTGCATATACTTATAATCCTGCTGAAATGTCAAAAAGATCAAAGTGAAGAAAGCAGGATAATACTGATCCTACAAGCAAGCATCAGAGAACAAGCACAAAGGGAAACCTGCCAGAAGCATAAAAGGAGGTGAATTTAAGTGTGTGCTATTATTTTTATTATTGCTTAAGAAATAGTCCTCCAGGCAAGTTAATGTACTATCAACTAAGCTAAAAGCTGTCAGTAAGTCGGTTCCCTTGGTAACTTCCAGTGTTCAAACACTTGTTCCTCAGCAACTCTGAAATAATTTGTCTCTTTTCACCAAGAAATGAGTTACCATGCACTTAGAGAAGGCTGGAATACATTCATAGGTAGTTACTAGAAAGGATCTGAGCTTGATAGAGAAGCTGTTGAAGTACAGGCTGGATTAGCAGACAGGAAGGTGGATCAAAAATTGGCAGAAGAGCCAGACCCAGAGGCACAAAATCTAGTTGGAGGCTGTGATGAAAAGAGTACCGCAGGGGTTAGCACTGGGTCCAGTTCTGTTTAACATTTTTATTAATGATTTGGATCATGGGATAGAGTGTACCCTCAGTAAATGTGTGGATGACACAAACATTGGGGGAGTGACTGACTCAGCAGAGGGTTGTGCAGCCGTCCTGGAACCCTGACAAGATGGAGAGGGGGGCTGACAAGAATCTCATGATGTTTAACAAGGAGAAGTGCAGCATCCTGGACCTGGAGAGGAAGAACCCCAGGCACCAGAACATTCTGTGGGCATCCATTTGGAAAGTAGGTCTGCAGAAAAGGACCTAGGAGTCTTAGTAGACACCAAGTCAAATATGAGTCAGCAAAGCGCTTTTGCTGATAAGAAGGCTAACGGTATTCTTGGCTGCATTAGGGAAAGTGTTGCCAGCAGGTCAAGAGAGGTAATCCTTCCACTCTACTTAACATTGATGAGGCTGTACCTGGAGTAGTGTGTCCAGTTCTGGACTCCCCAGTACAAGAGAGATTGAACCATACTGGCAAGGGTTCAATATAGGGCCACCAAGGTGATCAAAGGACTGGACTACCTCTCCTCTGAGGAGATGTTGAGAGAGCTCACACTGTTCCTCCTGGAGAAGAGGAGGCTCAAGAGGAAGGTATCTTATCAACGTGTATAAGTACCTGAAGGGAAGGTGCAAAGACAATGGAGCCAGGCTCTTTTCAGTGGTGCCTTGTGTCAGGACAGGAGGCAACGGGCACAAACTGTAACACAAGAGGTTCTGTCTAAACATCAGGAAGCTCTTTACTGTGGGTAATGAAGCAATGGCAAAGGTTGCCTAGAGAGATTGTGTAGTCTCCTTCCTTGGAGATCATCAAAGGCTGCCTGGACATGGTCCTGGGCATCCTGTTCTAGGTGACCCTACTTGAGCAGGCTTGAACCAAATGACCTCCAGAGGTCACTTCCAACCTTAACCAACCTGTGATTCTGTGCTTTATCCACACTCAATAGCAACTTCTTCCAAGTGCGTTCCCAAGCAAAAGTTAAGATAAGAGACATTGGATCTGGTTAGGTAGGAAAGCTTATCATTTTCCTTGTTCTGGGTTTGATGCTAGGACATGGCTATAAATAAATAGGAATATCAGCTGTGGGACAAGCTCATCTGATTTTTTTTTTTCTTTTTCTTAAATATGACTGATTTGTTAAACTGTAATAGGTATTACAGAGTAGCTACAATCAATCATTTCACTAACTGCATGTAACCTCTGCAAATGCTAATCAGATAGAGATGGATGGTACCTTTGAACAAAAAGATAGGCAGTCCCTATCAAAAGGATATTTGGAATTAATGGATTCTTTTTTCCTAGATCAACCTGAGAAATGGAGTTTCAATTCAGCTAATATCAGAACTTTCTTCATTTGAATGCACTACTGTTAAGTTATGCCTGTGTGTATATGTTGGTCAGACCAGAATCAAAATTAGATTCAAAATTGTCTGCCTTCTCTGCTCTCCTTGCTGGTCTCAGTACATGAGACCTTCTTTAGTTCTGTCATAGGGGCAACATTTTAAACCAAGAAATGAGAACACTTTTCAAATAAATGAATTAGTGCATCTGACATTTGAAGATAGTGCATGTACTTCTGCTTAATTTTTGACTGAAATGAAACTCAGTAAATAAAGCTACTCTAGTCAGAACAGGTATTTAAAGGTCTTTTGTCATCTCAGTCATAGGTTTGCTGATCATGTCAGTGAAAGATTTATTCATAGTATTACTGAATTTCCCATTTCTGACATGTGGACTAGGATTGGACCAAACAAATTGTGTGTGTTTGTAATTAATTTTAAGCTTCAGTAGCTCAGGGATATTGTAACTATGAATAATTGCTTTCGTGGAAGGGATTCAGTCACCTTTGAGCAAGTGGTAAAGGTGACATAGGACAAATCACTTTATGCTCACCGAACTATGTACAGGCAAATGAAGTACTATTGCACCTAGTAAAGTATTACCTTGTGAGCATAATGCTTACCACTTAAGCCTAGACTCACTGAGTAACTTAGACACAAAAAAGCAGATGCTGCAATCCACAGATCTTGTCCCCACTGCTGCACAACCTAAGTTGTTGTGCACGTCAGCTCCCTGCACAGTGTGTGGGAAGGACTAGAAACAGAAGCAAAATAACAGACCAGAGAGATGACTAAAAAGCCCACAAAGATGTTCTGTATGCAGATGTTTTGACCACTGAAGACAAACCTATGACTGAAGCCTTTCAGATCTAACACCTCCACTTGCAATGAAGAAAAATCCACGTCCTGTAGGATGATGCACCTTCCTGGAACAGTTATTTTGGGAACTGACAGATCACCCCACTAGGCTGATTTTCTCTTTCCATTTTCTAGAGAAAGAAAACAGACATCTAGTTTATTCTAAATTACAAATATTGTACAACAAAATTTTGATGACATGAATCCAACAAGTATTGTTTTACCATTGAGAAATGGGATATCCTCTCAACAAGCTGATTGCATTAATGGCACTTGCTATTTGTTCTTTGTAAATGTCATGTAGCATTTCAAATCACTGCCTCTAACGCCTGTAGGCATTTTCAAACGCTTGAATGTAAAAACAATACCCATCCTCTGCAGACAATGAATTCACATATTTCATTTAACTGACTTCCGCAAACGTTTTCTTCTCATATTTATTATAATTTACTGAAAATAATCTAACAAATAACCCAAAAAAAGTATTATTATCAGAATCATTGGTAGCTGAGACTAAAATCCTCAGTAACAAAAAGCTTTTTTGCAGTTAGAGTTTCCAGTCCCCCATGAAATTTTAAATCATATATCTATTGAATACTTGCTACTCAGAGTCATAGAATGATTTTTTCTCCCCACTGAGGATTTGCAAACGGGATGACTGCAGTTTAGTCCGATGTCTAGAGCAGTGTTTTGAACTCTGAGAGAAAAACAGCCCTCTTTCTCCAGCTTTCCTTCTACCTCTGTTATGCTTCATACAGTTTCACCTGCCACTCTTAAGACATCTTGAGGCAGGATCTTTACATGGACAAAGCTACCTTAATCTCTCAAAATTGCAGTGCAAAATTTTTAGATACATTTTTTTCCAATACAAGCTTTAGGCCTCATTAGGTGCCTGAACCCTGTGAATTATATATGGGGTGATTTATGGTATTTTTTTCCTTGCAGTGCTTTGCTGTTCAAGCTCCAAGGCACTGTAAATATGTTTACTTTGCCTAAAAGCAATACCATATGAAATGACTATACTACCATAGGGATCCTGAGCTAGTATCTCTCTTAGGTCTTATATAGACAGAGCTCTTCATATGGAGGTACTTGAACACTCCTCAAATCATGCTGCTTTTCATTTTGAAGGCAATGTATATAGATAATAAATCATTGCAACTAGAGGTCTATATAACCCAGCCAACAGAAAATACTAGAGAAAATCTTAAGAGAAAATGCATCCGTTAATATGACTTCACTGGGAAGGAAGGAAGGAAGGAAGGAAGGAAGGAAGGAAGGAAGGAAGGAAGGAAGGAAGGAAGGAAGGAAGGAAGGAAGGAAGGAAGGAAGGAAGGAAGGAAGGAAGGAAGGAAGGAAGGAAGGGAGCAAGGAAGGAAGGGAGCAAGGAAGGAAGGAAGGAAGGAAGGAAGGAGAAAAAAAAAGAAAAAAAAGAAAAAAAGAGTTAATTTCTTTCCAATCAGTATTCATCACCCTGAAAGTTCTTCTTCTTTTTTTTTAATTATTATTTTTATGAGAAAACAAAAGAAATATTAATAACATTTTTCTCTTAACCTGTAGAACAGCACACGCTCAGCATTTAGAAGACTCAGCTATAAATGTATGCTGACACCAGAAAGTGGATGTGGATATTCCAGGTTATGTGTGATACCAGCTAGGTTATCTTATCTCCCTTTTCCTCTGGCTCAGGAGTGTACAGTCTGTTTAATAAAGGGGAACAATGTTAAAAGGAACTTAGAGAATCCCAAATAGGGAATTTAGAGAATCCTATTGTAGTCCTTCCAATTTATGTTGACTAATATTCATGTGAGAAGTGGGAGAAAGCTTGTCTTTTTTAAAGGCAGGAGAGAAATATGGGTCTTCATATGCTAGATGAATAGTCTATCATAACCTGTAGCTCTAAACATGGAGTTTAAGCATGGATTAAAGACGTGGCTACAGGTCTCCTCTGCACAGCATTGATCTGCTGGGTGTGCCCCAGGATTGCGGTCAAGTGAGGACCTGTGGATGGTGAATGCATCGCATATCTTGATGCTTCATACTGTCAGCTACTAAGCATTTCTCACCATGTCAAGAAACAATTATAGGGAAGAATATTTAGAGTTATATGACTAATGATGTGGGATTTTGAGGATATAAATTTTGGATTTCAAAACCTATAGGGTTGACAAACTGATGGCTAAGTCTGAATGTTTGTAAGATAAAACCTGTATGTGCTGTTTTCTACCTAGGAAAAGACATTCAGAAATAATAAACTGAAGCACTACTAAAAACTAGTGTGTTTATAGAATTAAGACTATGGAGGGCTTGATTGTGTAAGAGATTTGTACATCGGAAATTTAAAATTTTAATATACCTAGGAATAGCAATAGTAGCACATTTATAATTCTGGAATAAATATGAAAGTCATTGTTTTGACTTAGCTCAGGGGTTGCCATATCATTTATTCATCAAGAAATCTAATAATTAGGTTTAGGTACCTAATTATTAGGTACCATAATTAGGCAGTATCTCTCACAAAACTGTTATTTTGTAGACATTCCCTACTTTAGAATTGGGAGACTGTACTCCACATGAAAATTAGCATAGTTTGTTTTGTGAGGTATTAACATTTCAGAAAGCTAGATCATGGAATATTTAGGGGTTGATTTCCTGACTGAGGAGTTACAGCACAGGTGACTAACATGGATCAGTCACAAAGAAAAAACAACAGAAAATGCTCTTTAAATCATAAGATGAGAAATTTATTCTAAAATCTTGTGACAGCAGGACTTTACTAAAGCATCCCTGACTTGTTTAAAAAAAAGATCAAAAAAAAAAAAAAAAAAGATAAAAAGTAGCACTCAAATATAAAGTTTTAATATCTTAGAAATATTTTAAAATAAACTTATTAAAGATGCATTTCCAAGAGAAAAAAACAACTGATCAATCTAGTAATAATAATTCTGTGATTGTGCATGTCCATGATAAAATTATTTTTATAATTTGCAAAAATATAGTTTGCAGATTAATACATGTGTTATCAGTATTTCAGAAAGGTAAATTTCAGAAAGCTGGAAACATGAACACAAGAGAGTAGGAGGAAAAAATTAAATGGTAATGATAATTCTGAATTGTTTAAATAACGCTTCATTGCACACATAATATCTGTAATTATTTAATAAAGGAAAAAATCTGATGATTAACAGAGATGATGGTATTAACACAAGTATTTATTAGAAGTAATCAGAAAAATAAATTTAATAACACACAAGATGAATGATATAGGAGTAAAATTATACTAATGAAAAAACTACTCAGAAGAAACAGGACCAATAAAAAGGAATGTTTTAACTATTCCAAGGATATGAGGGATATGAATCATCATTAGATCAGACGTATATATTCTATGCCATGAAAAGTAAGGAAGTAAAAGGTTAGCAGATCACAGGACAGGACTTAAAAGTCATATCTAGGTGCATCAGTCCAAATCTCAGATACAGAATATATAATATGGCTTTGATTACTGAAATCAGGGACATGTTTTCATGGTGACCCACCTAAGAAGATATACTTGAACATTACAGGATCGTGTGGTGTAACAAAATCACCAAGGCTGCCCATTTTGAAAAGTCTCCATATAGGCAAAACCTGTGCTTCCAAATGTCCAGCTCAGGTACCACTGGACTAAAACCAGAAAAAGATCTGTCTCCAACATGAGTCCAGGGATACCTTCTTAAATCTTCAGTTCCTGATCTCATGTAATTTACACTGAAACATCACTTGGAACTGCTGTTACTTCTCGTCGAGCAGGATCATCCCCAAAGAGTCATCAGAAGAGGAGAAAGAATAACTTCCTGTACTTCTCAGATTGTTTCCTTACAGCCAGAATGAGGTTTAAGGAGCTTCTCTGGAGAATATATATATTATTTATTTATCTATCCATCTATTTATTTATTTATTTATTTATTCTTCTGTGAAGAGGATATCCATCAGGATGGCTTGTTTATTATAGGTGTAGTTTCATACCACTTTTTTTGTGCCTTCCAAAGGCATATGGTTTCCCAGCATACCATGAAACAGTATTTATCTTTCTGCCTTCTCAGCATGGCTCAGATTCATAATTGAGCCCTTAATTTCTTTTCTCAAAGAACTAAAACCTTCATGTTAAACTGCCAGGTGCAATGTGATGTTAATGACTGAGTAGTGCATAATTCTGTGGTATTAATAGCTATTTCTAGGCATGTATATACCTATCCTATTCATTAATTCCCCTCTGATTGTTACATTATTCTTTCTCAAACAGTACTATTCTCTCAATCTACTGATAAGCTCTTTGTGTCCCTCTTGATTTTTCTATCCACTATAATTAGTTTTAAATCATGTTTCTTTAAATTAGGGAGTTTTCAGGCTTTTACATTTAATGAAATTTTACAGCTTTTAGTTGGATATCCTTTTCCATATATGATAAAAATTGTTAAAAAGCCTTACTAATCTTTAATCACACAGGTTAGAAACTTTAAAATTGCATGTTCCAAATTAATCTAAACTTAGTTCTTAATTTAGTTCTTAATGTTTTAATATACAATGTTTTATCAGTAACATGATAACTTCTGAGCACTCAGAGTTGCCAGAGAAGCTCTTAGATGTGAGAAATTGTAAATAAGGGTGTTTTATGTACTCATTAAACAAGTGAATTATTTTAATAAAGACAGATATGGTGTACATTTTAATTTTCCAGTATCCCAGTCTCCCTGCTTGAGAAATGAGTGGTTTGCACAACTGTAAAGAGACACTGAAGTCAATACCAATTCATTCTCATTTACACGGCTCTAGTTCCTCTGAACATGGTAACAGTGACCACCTCTATCCTCGTCTTTGGCAAAGGACTAGCTCTACTGGAGTGCCCTTTCTACATCCTTAGTCTTGGCCTTGATGGCACCTCTAAACAGCCCCAGTTTCATTCAACCCCCAAATAGATCTGTCCCCTTTCCAAACTCCTGTTTCCTGGTAAGCATTACTTTGGTCTCAACAAGGTCCTTCTGGCACCTGTTGCCAGCTGACCTCTCTGAACCATGTTGAAGGTTCATTTGCTGTGTACTCCTCAGATGCTGAGGCATGCTACAGATCAGCTGCTAATAACTGAGATGCAAGGAAGAATGGAGGAGGCTTTGCAAATGAGGTGTATATACACAGTAGCACCATGGAGGATATATATATTGAACAAAGTTATAATTTGGGATTTGTCTTTCATGTCAGCCATTACAACCCCTTGCAAGTTCATTGCTGTACCTCGAATGTGTCAATATCTTCTGCCATGGGGCCAGTGCAGACAGATGCAAACCATGCTCTGGTGTCATATATCATGTATATCATGTATATTTCATACCATCCGTAAACTTAGCCACTTGAATACCTACATGAACTAGACTCCTCTTTTCTTTCCAAAGTCCTAGGCCACAGAGTCTAGGAGCCGAAGACAGAAAGCAGTTTGAATCACCCAAAATTTTCTTGGATGTAAATGTCATCTAGAGCACAGTACCTATACTGGTGGTCTGTGTGAACAAAGCTCTGAAAGCTCAGTTTCAGGACTCAGGTCTTGTCCTCTTATGTCTTTGTTTGGATTGTGAAATAATAATTTATTACAGTTAAGTAACTTCTCATTCAATGGAAGCATTGCTTAAAATAAATCTTGTAGAATTCATACCTGTAATTAAGTTACTTATTTCTGGACTAATACTGTATTTCTTGCACATCCACATCTTTCTCTCAGAATTTTAGAGATGGGCCAACATCCAGCAAGTACTGGGTGAGCCCTCAGCCATCATAACAAATCAAGAACAGTGTTTGTTTTGATCAATGATAACAAAAGTCATGGCATTTATGCCAGTAAAACATCACTTCACATTTGTTAATGATGGTGACTAAACTTATAGACAACACCTGTTTTACTTATGACAACAGACTATATGTGCTGCTCTGACAGTGTTCAGTGTCACTGAAATGCATAGTGCTGCATCTGTTTACTGGCAGTTCTCCAGCAGAGCAGGTGTGGCACTTTCCAGGCTGCTAGTTAAGGGAATACTGTTAGAGAACACGTTGGTCCATTAGATATGAAGATACAAAGGCCCCCAACAGTGAGATAGTAGGATCCCAGCAGTGAGATACAAGGATGAGTTTGTGACCACATGATTTTGTAAAATCCCGAATTAAGTTGTATAGAGGAAGGAGAGCTGGATAAACATATTGGCTAACAAATCACATAATTCAGTATTTTTCCATTACCAAATGATATATTTTCTGCTTGTAGCTAAGATACATGCACACATTTCACACATGGATTTCTGAAGGAAAAAATATGATGCAGGAGGAAGAAAAGCTTAATTTTACGGACATTAAAATCTGCATGTTTATGTATGGCAATTAGTAATAAAAATCCTGCAGAGAAACTTAATGAAAGTGAACCAAACCCAAGTTGGTTTAATTATGTTTGACATGAACTGTGAAAAGACCATGTTGTTCTGGAAGGAATTCCACCCACTACACTTCTACAAAAGGTACAAGAAGTCTCACAATGCTAGGTCAACCTAGCATGTGGCATAGATCTATTGGTTACATTGTGTTTTTTGTTGTTGCTGTTTTTATTTATTTATTTATTTTATTATTTATTTTCTCCTTATCATTATTACTCGTTTATTTATTTTTCTCCTTATCATTATTAGTCTCTGGATTAACTGCTGGTATAACTTGCCAAGGTGATCGGCTCCAGGGCAGACGCGTTCCGCAGCGGAGCAGGGGATCGAGACAGGCAGGGCTTTTTTTTTCGGCATCGAGGCCACTCAGAGTAGCCAAGGGAGCCGCCAAGACCCAGCAGCACTCGCGAGGGAGGCTGATGAGGCGTAGGCGGAGCCAGCAGCGCCCCCTCCCCGGCCGTTCAAAAGCAGCTCGTAGGGAGCCTGGCGAACAGGGCGGGCAAACAGGGTGTGGCACATCAGAAGGGCGGGCGTGGCAGTTTGCGCGGCAGTGCGCGCAGGCAGGGCGAGCAGGGAGGGCCCCTCGTCGCTCTTTTGCAGCGGTCTTTCCGTTCAGTACTTGTAACCTGCCTGCGAGTAACCTGGTCATGGTATCAACCAGGCAGAAAACAATGGCCTCCGCATCTCTTGTGGCCTCTCCAGCTGCAGTCACCGGTGTGGCTACTCAGACGGAGGGCTCGGGAAAACACGCAGCCATCCAGGTCTTGGGCTGCAGGGTGTGCCCGAGTCTTCTGTCGGTATCCAACAGCAGCAGCAAGGGGTATGCCTGTGGGAGGTGTGCCCAGATTGAAGAGCTGCTCAGCCAGGTAGCGGAGCTTCGGGAGGAGGTGAGCAGGCTCAGGAGCATCAGGGAGTCAGAGAGGGAAATTGACTGGTGGAGGTGTACTCTACCCTCTCTGAGACAGACTCACGAGCCCGCCACAGCACAAATGTCTCCTGCTACGCAGAAGACAAAAGTTCTCTCATCCTGCCAGGCAATAAGAGGAGACCTAGGCCAAGGGGGGGAATGGAGGCAGGTTTCTATTTGGGGTGGTAGCCGAGCCCTGTCCCTGCCCACCTCACCTTCCCATCTACCCTTATATAACAGGTATGAGGGTCTAGAACACGACAGTGAGAACAACGACGTATACGAAAGCCCGTCCCAGTTGGAGAGGGTGCCTAAGGCAAGGCAACCTATCCCCTGCATTGCTACATCAACTGTCAAAAAAGAAAGAAGGGTTATTGTCATGGGGGACTCCCTTTTGAAAGGGACAGAGGGCCCGATATGCCGACCAGACCCAACCCACAGGGAAGTCTGTAGCCTCCCTGGGGCTCAGGTGAGAGACTTCGCTAAGAAAGTCAAGCACCTGGTACAGCCCACTGACTACTACCCACTACTGGTCTTTCAGGCTGGTAATGACGAAGTAGCAATGAGAAGTCCGAGAGTGGTCAAAAGGGACTTTAGAGCTTTGGGGCGACTACTTAAGGGATCAGGGGCACAGGTTGTGTTTGCCTCTGTCCTTCCGATAGGTGGGATTGGTGCTGACAAACAGACTCATCACATTAACACTGGTGCAACCGGCAGAATTTCAGGTTTTTCGATCACGGGAAGGTCTACGTGACACCGGGCCTGCTGGCACCAGATGGGATGCGTCTCTCTCAGAGAGGGGTGAGGATTTTTGCTCAGGAGTTGGCAGGGCTGATAGATAGGGCTTTAAACTAGAGTTGAAGGGGGAAGGGTATAAAACCAGGCACGCTGGTGATGAGCTAAGGGATGGTGTGCTAGAATCAGAGGGACTGTGCGCTAATGAGGCCCTTTGGTCGGCTACACAAGGTGCTGCTTGTAGGGAGGCGCATTTGAAGTGCTTCTACACAAATGCACGCAGTAGGAGGAATAAAATGGATGAGCTAGAAGTCTTGGCCCAGTCCTGCAGCTACAACACCATCGGCGTAAGCAAAACCTGGTGGGATGAGTCCTGTGGCTGGTGTGTTGCAATAGATGGTTACAGGCTCTTCAAGAGGGACAGGCAGGGTAGGCGAGGTGGCGGGGTGGCAATGTATGTGAAGCATGGGCTGGACTGTGTGGAACTTCAAGTTGGTGACGGCAAAATTGAGAGCCTCTGGGTAAGGATTAAGGGACAAACAAATAAAGGGGATGTCGTTGTGGGAGTCTATTACAGACCACCTGGCCAGGACGACAACGCCAATGAATTATTCTTTGCAGAACTAAGAGATGCCCCAAGATCAACTCCCTTTGTCCTAATGGGGGATTTCAACTTGCCAGATGTCAACTGGGATCACCACATGGCTGACACGAGCAAGTCCAGGAGGTTCATAAAGCACCTAGATGATAACTTCTTGGTGCAGGTGCTAAGAGAGACAGCTAGGAAAGGTGCCCTCCTAGATCTGCTGCTGGAGAACAGAGAGGGTCTTGTGGGAGTTGTGGCAACTGTGACCGTCTCGGTCATAGTGACCATGAAGTGGTCAAGTTTAGAATTTATGGTGACAGAAGGAAAACTGTCACCAAAACTTAAGCCCTGGATATGGGGAAAGCAGACTTCAGGCTGCTCAGGGAACTAGTCAGCAAGGTCCCCTGGGAAACTGCTTTTGAAGACATTGGCATCCATCAGTGCTGGTCAGTCTTTAAGCACTGCCTCCTAAAAGCACAAGATCAGGCAATTCCAAAATATCGGAAGTTAGGCAAGCGGGCCAGAAGGCCGGCCTGGCTGACCAGGGAAGTCCTACTGGAGCTTAGGCGAAAAAAGAAAGTGTATGGCTGCTGGAAGAAGGGTCAGGCGATGAGAAAGGAATACAGGGATGCTGTTCGTGTTTGTAGGGAGGAAATTCGTGTGGCTAAAGCCCAACTAGAGTTGAAGCTGGCCATGTGTTGTGGTTTAACCCGGCTGGCAGCTAAACACCACACAGCCGTTCGCTCACCCTCCCCCCTCCCTCTCTGGGATGGGGGAGAGAAACGGGAAAGTGAAGCCGGTGAGTTGAGATAAAGACAATTTATTAAGACAGAAATGTAATAATATAAGGAATATAAGGAATATAATAATAACAATAATAATAATAATAGTGATAATGATAATAGTATTAACAATAATAATGTGTAAGAAAACAAGTGATGCACAATGCAATTGCTCACCACCCGCTGACCGATGCCCAGCCTATTCCCAAGCAGCCGCCCCCCCACCCCGGCCAGCCACCCCTATATATTGTTTAGCATGACGTCAGATGGTATGGAATACCCCTTTGGCCAGTTTGGGTCAGCTGTCCTGGGTCTGTCCCCTCCCAGCTCCTGCTGCACCCCCAGCCTGCTCGCTGGCAGGACAGAGCAAGAAGCCGAAAAGTCCTTGGCCTGGTGTAAACACTGCTCTGCAACAATTAAAACATCAGCATGTTATCAGCGCTCTTCTCATCCTAATCCAAAACATAGCACCCTACCAGCTACTATGAGCTACTTAACTCTGTCCTAACTGGAACCAGGACACCATGTCTGTGGGAGACAATAAACAAGGTTTTTTTAGATATGTGAACAGAAAAAGGAGAACCAAAGAAAACATAGGTCCGCTACTAGATGGGGAGGGTCTCCTCACAGACAATAACATAGGCAAAGCAGAGACGTTTAATGCCTTCTTCGCCTCTGTCTTCAACACTGATGATGGGTTTCGGGACCCTGAGCTGGAGGACCATGACAGTGGGAAGGACAAACTCCCAACCAACCCTGAACGCGTGCGGGATTTGCTGCTCCACCTGGATCCATACAAGTTCATGGGTCCGGATGGAATTCATCCCAGGGTGCTTAAAAAGCTGGCTGACGTCATCACGGGACCTCTCTCAATTATTTTTCAATGATCTTGGGAATCTGGAGTGGTCCCATTGGACTGGAAGCTGGCAAACATTGTGCCAGTTTTCAAGAAGGGTAAGAAAGAAGACCCCAGCAATTACAAGCCTGTCAGTCTCACGTCAGTGCCTGGTAAAATTATGGAGAAGATGATCCTTGACGTTATTGAAGCACACTTAGGGGACAATGCAGTCATTGGTCCCAGCCAACAGGGGTTCATGAGGGGTAGGTCCTGCCTAACAAATTTGATTTCCTTTTATGATAAGATCACCCATCGAGTCGATCAAGGGAAACCAGCTGATGTGATCTTTTTGGACTTCAGCAAAGCTTTTGACACGGTTTCCCATAGGATCCTACTGGACAAAATGTCCAGCATACAACTTAACAAAAACATCATGCCATGGGTGAGCAATTGGCTGACGGGCAGGGCTCAAAGGGTTGTGGTAAATGGGGCCACATCTGGCTGTCGGATGGTCACTAGTGGGGTCCCTCAAGGCTCCATTTTAGGGCCAGTCCTCTTCAATGTCTTTATAAATGATTTGGATGTAGGACTAGAAGGTGTTTTGAGCAAATTTGCCGACGACACCAAATTTGGAGGAGTTGTGGACTCTGATGAGGGTGGAAAGGCCTTGCAGAGAGATCTGGACAGATTGGAGAGCTGGGCGATCACCAACCACGTGAAGTTTAACAAAGGCAAGTGCCGGGTCCTGCACCTGGGACTGGCTATACGTACAGACTGGGTGATGAGACGCTGGGGAGCAGCCCCGCAGAGAGGGATCTGGGGACTGTGGCTGACAGCAAGTTGAATGTGAGCCAGCAGTGTGCCCTGGCAGCCAGGAGGGCCAGCCATACCCTGGGATGCATCAAGCACGGCATTGCTAGTCGGTCAAGGGAGGTGATTGTCCCACTCTACTCTGTGCTGGTGCGGCCTCACCTCGAGTACTGTGTGCAGTTCTGGGCACCACAGTACAAAAAGGACATGAAACTGTTGGAGAGTGTCCAGAGGAGGGCGATGAAGATGGTGAAGGGCCTAGAGGGGAAGACATATGAGGACCGGCTGAGGTCACTTGGCCTGTTCAGCCTGGAGAAGAGGAGGCTGAGGGGGGACCTCATCGCAGTCTACAGCTTCCTCACGAGGGTGAGTGGAGAGGCAGGTGACCTATTCTCCGTAATCACCAGTGACAGGACCCGCGGGAACGGTGTTAAGCTGAGGCAGGGGAAGTTTAAGCTGGACATCAGGAAGATGTTCTTCACCGAAAGGGTGGCTGCACACTGGAAGAGGCTACCCAGTGGAGTAGTCACTGCACCAAGCCTGTCTGAATTTAAGAAGCGATGGGACTCTGCACTTAGTCACATGGTCTAAACTTTTGGGCAGACCTGTGTGGTGCCAGGAGTTGGACTTGATGATCCTTATGGGTCCCTTCCAACTCAGGATATTCTATGATTTTATGATTCTATGATTACCCTTCCCAAACAGATCCTCTGAGCACATGCACTTTGATCAGAGGCTCAAGGAGAGAACAAATTCCAAGCTATCAACTCTTTAAACTAAAGCAATCCAAATATTGCAGTCATACATCTTAAAGGACAATCTGAATTCATGCACTGAATTGGGATTTGTTGAAGGGATATCACATTAAAAAGGTTATTTAATTTCAGGTATCGGAATGAATGTTTGCAGAAATCTGAAATAATTATGTTTGTGTTATTCTATCACTTGGATGTATATTTCTTTTCAAAATTTTATCAAGATGGTCTCTGTAGGCAAACTTGTTAACACTGGACTCTAAGTCCAGTGCATCATCTCTTGGTGAGGACAGATAGCATTCGTCCCTACCTACAAAGCCTTGTGTGTCCATCGAGCTGTAATTTGGTAGTAACAACGATAAAGCAATTAATATGACTCAAACAACAAAGTAAAACTTCATTTCTATTTCAGATAAGCTATTTCTAGACTAATCCCTGCAACCAAAAGCCCCAGTGGTCTGTATAATCAAGAGATGCATGTGCTATTACTATTACAACAGTAGCTGTTAAAACTTTTTTTTTTTTTTAATGTTAAATTATAATAATCACAGCACACAAGTATTGTATTTATATGAATATGAGGAATGTATGCATATATGAATTTCTCTGTGCATTCAGTGCTACAATAATATTATTCCCAATGGTTTATTAGCTTAATGAAATGCAGTATTTAAACCATATCCGGAGTGTTGTTCTTCTGTCTTCTCATAATCTCTTCAATAAATATAGAGACAAGTAAGAAATTTGTGTTAGTATAAAAAAGGTACTGTTTCTGTCCCTTCTTCAACATCTTTATTGTGACAGTCATTTGCAGACACACAAAGTCAATGACCTTCAGCTGAAAAACATTACATCAACTAATTATATTTTTGCAGCTTAATAAAAGATTATTTACTTTTCTACTTCAGTTGATTTAGCAGATTTCAATCTATTTTATTTCAAACCAATTTTGTCCAAAACTCTAGTGAACATAAGTCTACAAACAATTGTAGGAGCTGTAAGAAATGAGTTCTACCGGTGATGGCTGATAGGCAGTTATGCAAAAGGGAATGATAATTCCTCATTTATCTCCTCTATTTTTTTTTCTCTCCTGATTGCAGTCAGTCATACAGTTGTATTTTTTCTTACAAGATTTTTACTTTTTGATAGGCTATGTCCTTATTCTAAAGGAAGCTATTTCTGGAGCTTTTGAAATCAGTACTTTTTTTTTTTTCTTTTTCTTTTTAAAATGTTCTTTGAAAAGTGTGCACCTTGCTGAGGACTTGAGAGTTTCTGTTAAAAAAAAATTAATTCAAAGGTCTTCGTAAAAGCTGTATTGTTCCTCCTTAGAATGTTTTTGTGCTTTCTTTATCCTGTATGCACTTCAACAGCAGCCACCATTCTGTTTCTTTCACTTTTCTTCCTGACTGCAGAAGAAGGAGACGAGCTCTCATCTTCATGTTTCCATTGTTATTTTCCCGCGCTGGGAAATGAATTGCAAAAATGAATAGTTGCCTTAGTCACAAAAGTTGTGTTATGTACAGTGAGCACAACTATGCTTTAGCCCAATGAACCACTGTTTTTACAGAGTTCAATGTCTTCTAAATTGTTGTTATTTTTGACTGGAAGACCATGAAAAACACCTTTCAGTGTGCAGTCAGAAATAATGTTTCTGACTGCACAATAAATAGAAGTCATAAAATTTATGTAAGTCCAGTCAAGCTACCACCTTTTCCTTGAGTGAAATTACATGGACTGTGTGAATGATCAAGGCAGCCTACATTTGGGATCTCATCTGCAGTCTGCTCAATTAGCACCTTTACAATGCCTTTAACTGACACACATGAAAGCCAGGAGAACAGCAGAAGCTCTTGGGACTGCCTAATAAAAACGATAGTGTTTACTTTCTCAGTGTAGTAGAGGTCACATTATTTTAGAATAGAAATAAAATCAGTAGAGAGGTTAAATAAAAAATATTAGAATAGCCTGAGCTCTGTGACTAAGTTCAGTAAGAAGCTGAAATCCTTCCAGGAAGATAAAGCCATCTGAGACTGTCATTACAGGCAAATACTGAATATGAAACTAACCTAGAAATTTCAGGCTATTTAGTAAGTTTCTAAATTACTACTGATCCAATATACTTCTGCCATAGGGAAAAAAAAAATCCAAGTTCTGTAAGAAAATGAAGTCTTCTGAATCTTCACGAACGCAATATAGAAAATTTGCCAACAGTCAGATTTACCTAAACAGACAAATTCTTTGTACTGTAGACAAGATAAATAGACCTAGGCAAGTTACATCAGACATCTAAGTTATTCTGCAATCAGCTGCTCTCAAAAAGAATCTCAATAACCTATGGGATGATGTAGGAATATTGTGGCATGTCAGATTACCAAAGCAAATACCTAATTCTACTGAGCCGTGAACTTTTCAATAGTAACCAATAACAAAAGTCTAGACAACTCCATCTGGCTGCTCAAGAAAAGCCATGTCACGAGGACACAGAAGTCTACTGTTCAAATGATATGACTTGAACATACACTTTGAGAAGATGGAAAATGAACAGAATGATAATAATACGAAACAACAATATTCAATCGAGGCAGTGAATGTCATACTAAGAACATGTGGTGTTGCAAAAAGAAGATACTCAAAGGGCTCAGGAAATCAGTTTTTAGCATGAACAAAGGGAAGACAGCTAGAAATCTGCTGGTATAAACACAAGTCAAATCCTGACCTAAGGCACTTCAAAATTAACAATTAAAATGTATATTTGGTATACTTAAGCTATATTGTAATCACAACAGTAAAAAATATACCCTTTTCTCTTTGTGAACATTTCTCTAGTATTCTGTCTAATAGTTTTGGATCTCATTAGACACTAAACTACAACGTTTTTTGATTATTATAGGAACCATCACCTAGTAATTTATAAAAATGGCTGAACTGTTCATAGTTTATCTTCTGATTCTTAGTCTCTTTTCCATAGTCTCTTACACCTATAGAGAAGGTAGTTTTATTAACTCCCTACCTTGTATTTTTAATCAGTTAAACACGAAGTTTGATTTCAAGTAGCAAGATATCATAGAGAATTAGTGGAACTCATTTCAGAATATTCTGAGTCTCTCAAGATCTCAATATCATCGAGTATGAAAAATATCAAGATTTTCACAACAAATGCTCTCAATATAGATTCAATTTGTTTAGAAATTTTAAAGCAGTTAGATATACATTCAAAATATTCAAAACAATATGTATTTTTAAGCAACTAAGCGGACTTTTGAAATTATGTAGTGTCTGGTGAAATGACCTGCAATAGTTTTCTCAATCATACTGTAAGTCCTTTAAATATAGAGACGAATATTTGTTAGCTCTAAACAAACAAACAAACAAAAAATGTAGGCATGAAGGGAAATAATTGCTACAAGAAATGTGCATTACTGATTTTTACAGATTATATTACTGCAATCCCAGTTTACTTCTTATTCATTAAACTACCTATCAGTCATCTAACCGTAGGCAATTATTTTAGATTTATATAATAGTTAAAGGTTTCCAAATGAGTCTATTGAATTTATTATAGAACACCACCTAGGTATACTTATACCTCTAATATATTACTCAATTCCATAAGGAAGAAATTAGCACCCAAATTGTATTTGTTGTTGTTTGAAACAGAAAGTTACTGCAGTTACTCACTATTTTTCCTTCTCCTGAAGACAACAGAGTGTTATGGATTTTTCCATCTTATGGACAATTTTGTGTGCGCTACTTTATGTATGTAAAGAGGTGATCGGCTCCAGGGTAGACGCGTTCTACAGTGGAGAGAGGGATTGAGGGTGCATCCCTACATCAAGACCCCTCGAGGCAGTTGAGGGAGCTACCAGGACCAGGCAGCCCTCATGAAGGCAGTTGAAGAGGCTTGGGTGGAGCCAGGAGTGCCCCTCCTATGTCATAAAAAGGCAGCCCCTGGGGAGCACTAGGGAGCCACAAGGAGTGTGGTGCATCATTTGGAGTGGCAGTGCGCGCAAAGTATCCCTCCCCACTCAGGAAACCAGTTCACCTATCAGCTGCCTACCTGGCAATAAATCCAGACTTGGTCTCCCCCAGGCAGAAAGCTCACGCCAAAAAGACTGTGGCAACCCAGACTGAATGTCTGCCCCGCCATGTGTCGTCAGGTCTCCAGCTGCAGGGACTGCCTGAGCCTGTTGCTACCAATGGAGGGTGACCCGCCTTGCATGAGGTGGGAGCAGGTGGAGGATCTGATCAGCCTGGTGGCAGAGCTCAAGGAGGAGGTAGAGAGACTAAGGACTATCAGGGAGTGTGAGCAAGAAGTTAGACTGGTGGAGCATCTTCCTGCCATGCCTGTGAGAAAGGCACGGGGGCGATACAACCCGAATAGTGGTGGACCCCCTGCCCTGTCATTGTCAGGCAGAGGGAGGGGACCTGAGAGATAGAGAGGAATGAAAACAGGTCCCTGTTCGGAGTCACAGGTGAGCCCCCTCCGTACCTGCCTTGCCTCCCCTGGTGCCCTTACACAGTAGGTTTGAGGCTCTGGAGCTTGGAGAGACGGGTAGATGAGGATGTAGGGGAAGATCCACCCAGGAGGTTGTCTAGGGCAAGAAAGTCAACTCCACACCTTGAGACTGCCTATACCAAGAAGGAAAGAAGGGTAATTGTCATAGGCGACTTCATTCTGAGGGGAACAGAGGGCCCCATATGTTGCCAGACCCTACCCGTAGGGAAGTCTGCTGCCTCCCTGGGGCCCGGATCAGGGACATTACCAGGAAATTTCTGTGATGTGGTTTGCCCCTCTGATTATTATTATGATAGTTCAGGCCGGCAGCGATGAAATCACTGAGAGAAGCCTAAAGTATCCTTTACTTTAGGGCAGCTAGTGGATGGAGTGGGAGTGCAGGCAGTGTTTTCCTCTATCCCTTCAGTGGCAGGGAGAGATACTGAGAGGACCATAAAACCCAGCTGATAAATACATGGCTGAGAGGCTCGTGCCATCCAAGTAAAATTTTTTTTTTTTTTTTTTTTTTGATCATGGGGTGGTTTACTTGGCACCTGTCCTGATGGCTGCAGATGGGTCCCACCTGTCTCCAAGGGGGAAAGGGATCCTAGCCCAGGAGCTGGCAAAGATCATTGAGAGGGTTCTAAACTAGGTACAAAGGGGGATGGGGATGAAATGAGGCTTGATAGATATGAGCCTGGGGGAACAATGCCAGCGTTGGGGGTGAGGGCTCAATTGAAGTGCATCTACACTAATGCACACAGCAATATGACAGCATATTGAATGTTCTGGTAAGATGTACCTTTCCTCCAAGGAACTATCTTGTTTGTACAGCTACTGTGGTATTTTGTCAATAAACAAAATAAAATTGGGGATGACTGGTCAAAAATAGTTAACCTGTTTTTAAAGAATCATAAGATACCAGATCATTTTGCAAAGGTATCAGTCATCAGCAGATATTTCAGTGTGTCCAGGAAGTATAGTTTTTTTGTTTGTTTGTTTGTTTTGTTTGTTTGTTTTCTGGAGCACAGCTGATTTTAGAAGAGGGGTGCTATACTGCATTCAACATTCTTTTTCAATGTTAAATCTAAACTACTGAGGCTTGGCACACAATCTGACTAAAGTTTTCATCAATGATGATGAAAATTTTCAAAATACTGGCCTCAAATTTTCAAAAGCTGGCCCAACAATCTTAATTTCACGGCAGAAAAAAATCTGTATATTTTTGCTATTCAGTACATGTAAAAATCAAATATGTATTTATGATATAGAATTATATTCTGTGGTAGATAATACGTGATTTCATAAAGTGCTACAGAGTTACGAAGTTTCAACTATTGGTCATTGATGACAACAACAACAACAAAAACAAACATTTGCTGTTACGTTGCTTGATGAACTTTCTTCACATCATTTTTGTTCCTCAAGAAAATATCTCCTTTAATTTTTTAGTGTCCCAGCCTTTTCTGCAAATACCCTTGGATATCATAGTGTTCTAGCTGTATAGCTCCAGCGGAGCAATCTTCACTACCTCTTACTGCAATATTCACATAGGCCTAAGCATCTCTGCCCAAAGATCCTTTTTCTGTGTCAACACCTGAGGGAGGAATAAAGGTCAAGATGAAAGAGACATTAATGAGGGATCAGTACTCCACAGGATTCAGAAGAAACTGGTCTTAATTGGGACCTAAATTAACCATCCTTGCATCTTTTAACTTGCTTTTCAAATGGAAAAGGTTAAGAGGAACAGGAGATCAAGAAAGTAGGTGACCAGAAAACTTATGAAAAGACACATGTCCAGATAATCAAATGACACAGGACAATGCTCAGTCCATTCAAACAGCGTGGGTTTAATTAGGGGCAACTGTGATAATAAGGAAGAGGAGAAATTTCCTTTTCCAAGCACTTGATTTGAAGAGATATATACATACTACATAGTGTTTTATAGAAAAATAGCCACATATCGTGGTTGCTGAAGCCATCAAGATTGTGTAAATCACTTCTAAACATCCTGCAGTGAGTCAATACAGCCTACAGAGATATTGCATCAAGCCTGTGGCAAATAAAAGTGAGATTTAACTCACACAACTTGATCTATGCTTAGCTATTGGCCCATTTCCTACAAGAACAGAAATGAATACAAAATCTCTGGAAAACCTGACAAAGGGTTGTACAAAGTCACTTACAAAATGAATACTTGCAATTTACAAACATCATGAAGCAAAGCTTTTTCTATAATCCAAGGACACCCATGTGAATTCATAATAGATTCACTTATGAAAAAGAAATCACCAAATCTCCCCACAGGTAGGCCTTTATACTGAAGGCCAGGAAGGAGGATATGATTTTTTTCCCCTCTGCCACCTGTTCTTGAAAACACAAATATATAAGACAAGACAAATCCCATTGAAAATCCAGAGTGTATGCCTCTACATTGTTAAGTAAGCCTACAACGCTTAACAAATGGTTTTTCTTTTTTTCTTTCTTTCTCTCTCTCTCTCTTTTTTTTTTTTTTTTTTTTTTTCTGTAACACCAAAAGGTGGCTGTTTGGGTATATCAGTGATAAAATGTGAGAGTAGATCATTAGAGAAATGGTGAAAGTTAGAATTAGATGTTACTTCAGTCTGAAAGCACCTGAATTTCCCTTGCTGTTCTTATGGCTCTTAAATAAATAAAAAATAACAGGAAGAAAGGGAGTTGAAACCTATGATCTGCATGGCCACCAAGAATCTTAACAGTTCACCATGACTGATGCAAATCCAATGCTTAAGATAGAAATTGTGCTCTAATTAACGTGTTTCTTATGTTATCTCATACTGTGGATTTGAGCAAGAGGTACTGTCAAATCCCCATGGGTCACAGTGCAGAGGCAAAATTAGGATCTAGGACTTCCTACCTTCTCAACTAATTAATGCAGCAAATATTCTCTAGAGGGTAATCAAATTCATGCAGTCTCTTGTCTATATTCAATATTTCTATTTTAAGCAACACCTGGGAAGACCACAGAAGAGTTGTGGAAATTTTCTTATAGAAGAGTAATTATTACGAGGGGTTATTCTGATTGTTAAAGCATCTAAATATCAATCAGAAGCAAGTGAATTAAGAGCGCTTCTGGAGTGGAAGGATCAGGAAACACAACATACTCTCTCTCCTACAAGTAATGCCAGTATTAACTGTCCAGTGCCTAGGAAAAGAGTTTGTTTAACAGGGTTGGCATACTATTATACCAGGTTTCAGCAACTTTATAAATATCATAGAACATATGAGAGAAAGAAATTAACCATCCATGGTGAATGGAGAAAGAAATTAAATGTCCATAGTGAATTTATTTTTCCATAGTGAAAAAGAAAACAAACAAACATACACACAGAGAGAAAGCATGCTGAACAAATTGAGCAGGTAAAAGAAGCTCATTTGATTTTGAAAGGATATTTTAATTAAATATCAGCGCATCAAACTGCTTTGTCCCAAACAGGGAAGGAAAGAAGGAAATAGTATTTATTTCTATTTTCCTTTCCTTTCCTTTCCTTTCCTTTCCTTTCCTTTCCTTTCCTTTCCTTTCCTTTCCTTTCCTTTCCTTTCCTTTCCTTTCCTTTCCTTTCCTTTCCTTTCCTTTCCTTTCCTTTCCTTTCCTTTCCTTTCCTTTCCTTTCCTTTCCTTTCCTTTCCTTTCCTTTCCTTTCCTTTCCTTTCCTTTCCTTTCCTTTCCTTTCCTTTCCTTTCCTTTCCTTTCCTTTCCTTTCCTTTCCTTTCCTTTCCTTTCCTTTCCTTTCCTTTCCTTTCCTTTCCTTTCCTTTCCTTTCCTTTCCTTTCCTTTCCTTTCCTTTCCTTTCCTTTCCTTTCCTTTCCTTTCCTTTCCTTTCCTTTCCTTTCCTTTCCTTTCCTTTCCTTTCCTTTCCTTTCCTTTCCTTTCCTTTCCTTTCCTTTCCTTTCCTTTCCTTTCCTTTCCTTTCCTTTCCTTTCCTTTCCTTTCTCCTCTCCTCTCCTCTCCCTCTTTCCTTTCCTTTCCTTTCCTTTCCTCTCCTCTCCTCTCCTCTCCTCTCCTCTCCTCTCCTCTCCTCTCCTCTCCTCTCCTCTCCTCTCCTCTCCTCTCCTCTCCTCTCCTCTCCTCTCCTCTCCTCTCCTCTCCTCTCCTCTCCTCTCCTCTCCTCTCCTCTCCTCTCCTCTCCTCTCCTCTCCTCTCCTCTCCTCTCCTCTCCTCTCCTCTCCTCTCCTCTCCTCTCCTCTCCTCTCCTCTCCTCTCCTCTCCTCTCCTCTCCTCTCCTCTCCTCTCCTCTCCTCTCCTCTCCTCTCCTCTCCTCTCCTCTCCTCTCTCCTCTCCTCTCCTCTCCTCTCCTCTCCTCTCTTCTCATTGTTTTTAGCAAAAAAAAAGAAAAACATTTATAAGCAGCAGCTTCTGTCATATAATGGGAACATTATGATATAGTAAGGGTCAGGTTATAGAAGTTTCACTTGTCTAGCTATGTTCCCTATGGGAATGTTTATAGAAAATTAACATCACTGATTCAAATTTGTTCAAGCAGAGTTTACAAAGCGAAGAATATGACCTCAATGCCTTGGATGACAGAAAGATGTAACATCAATGTCCTACAGTCAAGTGGGCTTGAACACAAATAAAGGCCTTATAGATCAGTGTGGAGACAAGCTTCTGCATGGTGTCAGAGGGAATGTGTGAGAGACTTCTCCAATTCACAAATGAAGGAAAATGAGGCAGCTGGCGTAAGGTTCTCATTTGTATCATGCTGCATGGTATCTTTCTAGAAATCAAAATATTTTGTATTGCAAAAGCATGAAAGTTATACGTAGTTCATATGTATATATATATATATTTGAATATTACAATTCCCAGTTACAGGAAACCTCAAACAAGTCTGTAGGTTGAGACAAATTGTCTGGAAATAGGTCAGTCAGAAAGATTTCAATTGTATAGCTTTCTGTGTTAGGAGGAGTATCTTAATGTAAGAAAACAACTTATGATGAGTGCATATTTCTGCTCAGTTTGACAATATATCTTTATATCTTTTTATTTTTTATTTATTTTTATTTTATTATTATTATTATTTTTTTACGGGATTATAAATAAAAACTATTGAAACTGTCAAGTTTTGTTAATTTAATCTAGTAAGGAAGAATTAACTGGAAGGCACAGGAATTCCTTGAGCACTAATTTGTATTCAGTGACACTGTAATAGCCCTCAACAATAATTAGAATAATGGTAACTCAGACTAAGTCAGCCCTGGGAAACTTCATTTCTTAAAAGAGTTCCTAAATGATAAATTGTAGAGATTTGCGTCGCACACATTTAAAATGCAGTCTCTCTTTTGTGTGAATTCCTTAGAGCAGTTTCCTAGTTTAAAATCACGAACTTAATGCATTAACATTTTGTTTTTAATTTTGACTTGCCTAGTTTGTGATGACCTTAATCAGATCTGACAACCATGAAGCATGCTCATTTCAGAAAACAAAGATTCTCAGTAAGGTGTTTTCCAGACAGCTTTTCAAAGTACATGTAAATTAAAACAAAAATCATAACAAGTTTGGGAAACACTGAGACGGGTGTATTTTTCAGTGAAAGTTACATTTGGGATGTAATTATCATACACTGACTGAAAGGGAAGTCACTCTTTGCAAGTGTTGACCAGATCATCCACCCACTGAAGAGAATGAGACACAAGGATAAATACAGGTTACTACAGTAATGTTTCTTCCTTGAAAAGTAGGGTCACTTCAGGGAAGGGTGGGTGTATTTGTGTTGTGATTTTGCACCTCCTTAATATTGTAAATTAGCGAGTCAAGATCAAACTCCTTCTGCATTCTTATTGCAATGGAAAAAGAAAACCAGAAAAATGAGGGGGAATAAAATAAAATAGAAAAGTTAAAGGTAGTAAACGAAATGAAGATAGATGGAAAGTACTTTTTATGATTTAAAAGCTTAATAATATTTTAAGTTCCTTGTTGCCTAACATTAAGTGCAGAGAGGTCCTTTGGCTTTGCCATCCCATATTCAGTATTTCAGAAGTGAACTTATTTGTAATATATGTAATTCCTTCCATACCTTCCATAATATAATTCAAGACCATGGCCACTACTACAGTATATTGTTGTAACCAATTAAAATCAGACAAATAAATAAATAAATATGTATCCAAAAATGTAAATTATATTTCTAATAAATACATATTCTGGACAGATCCACAGGAAGAAACACTTCACTGGCTGTACTTGTCTTGTACTGATTACAAGGTGTCTTATGCAAGGGGAACTTTTTTTTTCTTTTCTTTTCTTTTTTTTTTTCTCCTATATTTTCCTATTAACAATAACTTGCCTCCAATGATATTGAGTTGGGAATTTGGTTCATGTCCTAGAGGTCTGCCCATGGACTTGATGAGGCTACATATCTGAAATTTTGGAAGATAAAAGTTTTCATCATACTGTTTTGTGTGAAATAATCCTCACAATAAGTATAATTAGCAATTTCTTCATCACCAGTCATCTTTTACAGTGCACCAATCCTTAGTCTTTTTTTTTTTTTTTTTTTTTTTTTTAATATAAGCCTTCCTATTGGATGCTCCAGGGCATGACATACTTGAATTGTCAGAAATATCTTATTATTTCTTTTGAAAGGAATCACAGAATCACAGAATTGTAGGGGTTGGAAGGGACCTCAAGAGATCATCGGGTCCAATGCCCCTGCCAAAACAGGTTCCCTAGAGCAGGTTGCCCAGGTAGGTGTCCAGACAGGCCTTGAATATCTCCAGAGGAGACTCCACAACCCCCCTGGGCAGCCTGTTCCAGTGCTCCTTCACCCTCACTGTGAAGAAGTTCTTTCGCATGTTGGTGTGGAACTTCCTGTGGTCCATTTTTTGACCATTGCCCCTTGTCCTATCCCCACAAACCACTGAAAAGAGGTTGGCCAAATCCCACTGTCTTCCACACTTAAGATATTTGTAAACATTGATAAGATCCCCTCTCAGTCTTCTCTTCTCTAGGCTGAACAGACCCAGGTCTCTCAGTCTTTCCTCATAGGGAAGATGCTCCAGGCCCCATATCATCTTTGCTGCCCTCCGCTGGACTCTTTCCAGAAGATCCCCATCTTTCTTGTACTGGGGAGCCCAGAACTGGATATAGTATTCCAGGTGAGGCCTGACCAGGGCAGAGTAGAGGGGGAGGATCACCTCCCTTGACCTGCTGGCCACACTTCTTTTAATGCACACCAAGATCCCATTGGCCTTCTTGGACACCAGGGCACACTGTTGGCTCATGGTCAACCTGTCGGCCACCCCAGGTCCTTCTCCTCGGAGCTCCTCTCCAGCAGGTCATCCCCCAGCCTGTACTGATGCATGCGGTTGTTCCTTCTCAGGTGCAGGACTCTACACTTGCTCTTGTTAAACCTCATTTGGTTAATTCCTGCCCATCTCTCCAGCCTGTCCAGGTCTTGCTGAATGGCAGCACAGCCTTCTGGCATGTTGCCCACTCCTCCCAGCTTTGTGTCATCGGCATACTTGCTGAGGGTGGACCCTATTCCCTCATCAACGTCGTTGATGAATATGTTGAACAGGACCGGACCCACCACCGACCCCTGGGGAACACCGCTAGTCACAGGTCTCCAGCCAGACTCTGCACCGCCGATCACCACCGTCTGAGCTTGGCCAGTCAGCCAGTTCTCAACCCACCTTACTGTCCACTCGTCTATCCCACACTTTCTCAGCTTTGCTAGCAGGAAGTCATGGGAGACAGTGTCAAAAGCCTTGATAAAGTCAAGGTAGATGACATTCACTGCTCTCCCCCTGTCTACCCAGCTGGTGTTGCCATCATAGAAGGCAACAAGGTTGGTCGAACATGATTTCCCCTTGGTGAATCCATGATGACTACTCCTCATAACCTTCTTCTCTTCCAATTGCTTGGACACAGCATCCAGAACAAGCTGTTCCAACACCTTTCCAGGGTTAATATACTCTATAAGTTTTATAAGGTTAATATACTTTATAAGTTTTATATAAGGTTAATATACTTTATAAGTTTTAAAGCTAATCTTAAAATATTCCTTTTGCATACATGACACTTTTAAATTTTGATCTATCCTAACAAAGGTACTAAAGATTATCTTTTGTTAATTTTGGACAAAGGAATATATAAATAACAATTTCAGACTATACAGACTTTATCTTCTCATCAGATGGACAAATTCTGTCTAGCCAGAAGTAAAATTACAGAGAAAAAAAAAATTAAAAAAAAGTAACAATTAAATATCAGAAACAAGAAGTGAACTTAGACTTCCCAGCATCAGAAGTTGGAAACAAACCTGTGTATTATAACAAATAGACATAAAAGAGGAAATAAGATATTGAATGAACTACAATATATATTTCTTTCTTATTCTTATTCATTCTTATTGATTAAACTTGCATCACATTTCCCTTTGAAGAATCCAGAAAACCTTGATAGAGTGTGTATAGCAGGATGCAGGCCCAGATTAAGACATGTTTGGGTGTCTATGTACGATCTAGATAAATCATATTACAGTCAATGCAGCCAAGTGAAATTAAGGTGATTCAGTGCACTGCACTGTAGACACAAAGGGGTCAGTTTTGTTGTTCAGTGCTTTATTAAACACCCAAACACATTCTGTGTGGTTTCTACCTACTGTTCTGGAAAGATACTGACATCTCATTGGTCCTGTGTCACATCTATAATTTTCACCCAAAATTTTCAGCTGTGAAAGAACAAATAGCACTAGACATCTACATTAAAGCAGCTGAATCGAGCTTCTAGCAGCAGGTTCACCAACTGCTTTCTCAACCCAACTGACGGTGGTCTAGACCTCTATTGACTCTACTGCCCACCTGGACACCTTTGTTTAAACTTCTTTGTCTAGAGTTGAATCCCACTTTCAGGGCTCAATTCAGGTGCCCACATACACACAACAAGATGGTTTGAAATAGCCAGAAGTATCCACAAGCTGCTGTCAGATATTATGTGGTATTTGTTGAAGAACCATATGAGGCATTCTGGTGGTACAAGTGGCTGAAAAACATAGCATGATCCAGCAATGTGTGCTTGCATCGCAGAAAGCCAACCAAAACTTGGGCTGCATCAAAAGAGGTCAGTCATGGTCAGCTCTTCAAGGGAGGTGATTCTCCACCTTTACTTCACCCTATTGAGACCCCACCTGCAGAACTACATCCAGTTCTGGGGCCACCAGCACAAACAAGATGTGGACCTCTATGAGTGGGTCCAGAGGAGGGTCACAAAGATGATCATAAAGCTGGAACACCTCTCCTACAAAAAAAAGCTTAGACAGTTGAGGTTGTTTAGCCTAAAGAAGAGAAAGCTCTAGGGAGATTTTATAGTAGTTTTTCAGTACCTAAATGGGGCCCAGAGGAAAGATGGGGAGAGACTCTTTATCAGGGAGAGTAACAATAGGAAAAGAGGTAACAGTTTTAAATTAAAACAGTATATATTTAGATTACTTATTCTTTACTCTGAGGGTGGTGAGGCACTGGAACGGGTTGCTGAGAGAAGTTGTGGGTGCCTACTTCCCTGTAAGTGCTCAAAGCCAGGTTGGATGGGGCTTTGAGAAACCTGATCATAGGAATGTGTCCCTACCTATGGCAGGTGGGCTGGAACTAGATTATCTCTAAGAGTCCCTTCCAACCTAAACCATTCTATGATTCTGTGGAGCAGTGACAGAACAACAGGCACAATACTTTAGCGTATTTCCATGTAAGGCCAACTGAATTAAGATAATCTGTAAATTAAGAAAAAATTCTGTCCTCATAGACTCAATTACTTGTAGCTTGGTTTTGGAATAGAGTTTGGAGAGAAGGTCTTTAAAGAAATGTATCTTTAATTGCCAACAGAATTATATGCATATGTTCCTTGTGTCTTGTTCACAGTGCATTGCTTTTTATTCATTCTTTATATCATGTATTTATTTATTTTTATTTTATTTTATTTTTTATTTTAATTTATTATTTTTTTAAACAAGGTGTTGAAAGAGATTCATCACTCTGGGACAAGACCTATTTTGAGAGAAGACAACAGGAGATAAGGCCAGATTCTTAAGGTTAACTCACAAATCCCAGAACAGGGAGCCTGTTGACTGGGGTCAAGCAGGTTGTACAGCAGACTGTCATAGATCATCCAAGCAACACATAAAGCAGCCTGTAGTTTTGGCCAAGTCCATTTGGCTGCAAGCATTGTGGCAGTTAGCAAGATTTAAGAATGACCCAGGAGACAGAGGACTAAACGCATCTGAATATTATCTTGGCTGTCCCTTTCCAAGAAAGCTGTTGTCATACAGGTCACATTGAGACATACAGGATCTCATCCCTGAAGTGTGGCAAAGCTCTTTTAAAAAACTGAATTCTGCAGAGCCATTCAAATATAGCTGTTCGACAAGGACAAACAAGTTTCCAGTTTTCTGAAATTTAGCACATACAATAAAAGTTCAGACACTTCGTGTTACATGAGAGAAAGATATTTATAGTTCCCTTTTTTTGGTGTTGCCTTCAGGAGAATAAATAGTACACAAATGTTAACTAACGAGATGTAGGCAGAAGGAAAAGACTATTGACAGATATCTTGGAAAAAGGAGTCATTTATATTTTAATCTGCTCATGACACCAATACCACCTTGTTATAATAACTCTAATAATTAGTTTAATCATCTAAACATTAATGATAAAACCAATACAAAAACTACATTAACTCTATACCAGCACTGGGTGCATTTATATAAAAATTCTCTCTGTCAAAAAATAATGATGTTAAAGACAGAATAAAAAAGGAAGGCTAAGGTTCTTCACTCAAAAACATGAAGAATATATATTTTTTTGAATTCTGTGGTTTACTGTGAAGATTCAGAAGATTTCTTACTTTTTTTTTTTGTAAATTATTATATATTATTATTGTAATTATCTTACTAATTTTGTAAATTATTAATTCTGGGGACTTGAAATGGAAACATGTAACATTTTCCAAAAGGGAGAATATAAATATTCCACATAACACATTGGGTGAATATAACTTAGGAAGGGCTGAGGAAAAAGATTTCCACTTTCAAATCAGTCTTCTGTATGGTTACTAACTTTAAGAAGCAGAAGTCATTCTGAATGTTTTTTTTTTCATAGGTTAATTATTTCTTGAGGAGAATGAAAATCCTTTGTTAGAATTTATTCATTAAATTTTAGTCTGCTGATGCGTCTTTCCAAACCTCATAAATCTTGACATTACCTTTGTAATAAATTGAGTTACCAAGCTTATATGAATTTCTCTTACATATATATGTAAACAGAACCAGCAAGGAAGTGACTATCATTTAGACAAACATCCGAAAGGATTTCCTAAAATACTAGCCTGATAATCAGGTACCATTCCAAATGACAGATACAAAATAAGGTGTCAACACAATGCTTCAAAGCCTTTAATTTTTCCTTTCCTTTCCTTTCCTTTCCTTTCCTTTCCTTTCCTTTCCTTTCCTTTCCTTTCCTTTCCTTTCCTTTCCTTTCCTTTCCTTTCCTTTCCTTCCCTTCCCTTCCCTTCCCTTCCCTTCCCTTCCCTTCCCTTCCCTTCCCTTCCCTTCCCTTCCCTTCCCTTCCCTTCCCTTCCCTTCCCTTCCCTTCCCTTCCCTTCCCTTCCCTTCCCTTCCCTTCCTTCCCTCCCTTCCCTTCCCTTCCCTTCCCTTCCCTTCCCTTCCCTTCCCTTCCCTTCCCTTCCCTTCCCTTCCCTTCCCTTCCCTTCCCTTCCCTTCCCTTCCCTTCCCTTCCCTTCCTTCCCTTCCCTTCCTTCCCTTCCCTTCCTTCCCTTCCCTTCCCTTCCCTTCCCTTCCCTTCCCTTCCCTTCCCTTCCTTCCCTTCCCTTCCCTTCTCCCTTCCCTTCCCTTCCCTTCCCTTCCCTTCCCCCTTCCCTTCCCTTCCCTTCCCTTCCCTTCCCTTCCCTTCCCTTCCCTTCCCTTCCCTTCCCTTCCCTTCCCTTCCCTTCCCTTCCCTTCCCTTCCCTTCCCTTCCCTTCCCTTCCCTTCCCTTCCCTTCCCTTCCCTTCCCTTCCCTTCCCTTCCCTTCCCTTCCCTTCCCTTCCCTTCCCTTCCCTTCCCTTCCCTTCCCTTCCCTTCCCTTCCCTTCCCTTCCCTTCTTCCCTTCCCTTCCTTCCCTTCCCTTCCCTTCCCTTCCCTTCCCTTCCCTTCTTTCCTCTCCCCCTCCCTTCCCTTCCCTTCCCTTCTTTCCTCTCCCTTTCCCTTTCCCTTTCCCTTTCCCTTTCCCTTTCCCTTTCCCTTTCCCTTTCCCTTTCCCTTTCCCTTTCCCTTTCCCTTTCCCTTTCCCTTTCCCTTTCCCCTTCCCCTTCCCTTTCCCTTTCCCCTTTCCTTTCCCTTTCCCCTTCCCCTTCCCCTTCCCCTTCCCTTTCCCTTTCCCTTTCCCTTTCCCTTTCCCTTTCCCTTTCCCTTTCCCTTTCCCTTTCCCTTTCCCTTTCCCTTTCCCTTTCCCTTTCCCTTTCCCTTTCCCTTTCCCTTTCCCTTTCCCTTTCCCTTCTTTTTTTTTTTTTTTAAATTAATTAGAGATTTGCTGTTGCTTTTAGAAGTTAGCATAGGACACATAAATACAGTTTCACCCCTAAGAGAAAAACAAACAAACAAAAAACCAACCAACCATCCAAACAAGGAAAAACAAATTGAATTGTAGTGGATATTGTAACATCTCTGCAACCTAAGATATCGAGATATCAATGCAATCACGTTCTTGTACCCAAAAGAAAAAAGAAAAAAGAAAAAAGAAAAAAAAGACACAAGGAAAATTGACCATCAGATTTTTAAAGGGATATAACAAAACTTTAGTAGCCTGACAAGGGGCAAGATTTATTTATTTATTTATCTATCTATCTATTTATTTATTTAATAATCAGAATTTGCATATGCTGATATGAAATAATATTTCCCTCCGTCTTCCTATCTGCTGTGTTTCTATGAGCTTTGCAAGTTGTCATCATTGCTTCTGCACCTTGAACTAGATAAAAATGGAGAAAATTGAACCAATCAAGGAAGTCTGTCATTGTTTTTTGTTTGTTTGTTTGGTTGGTTGTTTTTCAGAAATAAGAGCCAAAAAGCCTCATGCCTCTGGCAGTTAGATTCCTCTTATCTAGGTCTGCAGGTCTTGAAGGCAACTTTCCACTACCTCCTGTTAGTGATCTTGGGCTTTGGAGCTTTGTTTCTCGTACAACTCAAAGTAGAAACAGAGGAACCCCTTTCTCTGTACATGCTTTAATTTGTGTCCTTCTTTCCAAACTCTCCTCAATATTCTAGCTGCACTGCTACTGCTGGCTACTGAAATGATATTCAGAAATGAATCACTTCTTCTCTCTCACCATAAAAAAAATATGGTGTGGAAGTTAACTGGACATGCTGGGCAGGTTTTAATTGAGTTTATTGGTTTGGTGGAAGGAAGGAAGGAAGGAAGGAAGGAAGGAAGGAAGGAAGGAAGGAAGGAAGGAAGGAAGGAAGGAAGGAAGGAAGGAAGGAAGGAAGGAAGGAAGGAAGGAAGGAAGGAAGGAAGGAAGGAAGGAAGGAAGGAAGGAAGGAAGGAAGGAAGGAAGGAAGGAAGGAAGATTAGGTCTAGTTAAAGGGCAGATGTGAATGTTTTATGCCTTGAGTCTATTTACATCAGCAATTCACATCAGGTCAGTCTCAATATTTGCGGGCTTACTTTAGAGCCAATAAGTTCGGATAACCTGTTTAAAATGCACCTGTGATAACATCTGTTTCTTCTGCCATGTGATATAAAATGATCATTATAATTATCAAACAACCCGTTCTATTCATTCAAAGAAAAATTATTTAAATGATTTTCAGCAAGGTTTGGATGAGAAACTCTACCAAACCATATTCCCACACTTTAAATAGAAGGTTTCATAATATCCAGGAGCTTTTTTCCCCTTTAGTTTAGTTACAATTGGGAATAAAATAAGTAAACATCACGTACAATGTGATAACAGGCCTTACCACTGGAACATTTGCTGCCTTACAAATTGGAAATTCAGAGAACACTTTAAGAGAGTTTGGTACATGCAGTCTCTCACAATGTATCAAAGCAGTGATCAAAATGAACCCTCTATCAACACATTAATCTAATCAGGTGAGGAATACAAGCTTTGAAAAACTAAACAGAGGTTGTTTTCTCATTTATGTGGCTTGAGGTTCCTGACAGAAATCAATTTGTGCATAGAAGAGAAGCAGCTACTTCCTAAAAGTCATCTCAATTATTTGAGAGAAGTAAATGCAATTGTTACTCAAAATTCTGTATAGAAACAAAATCTGAGATTTTGCTCTCCCAGCTAAGTACATGTTCTGATAACCAAGATTTTATAAAATAACTTCAAATTGTATCTTTTAACATTTGAGATATGCCCATTTAATTCTCTTCCCTCCCACCCCCTGAATAAATCAAAAAAGCCTGAAGCTGTCTTTTTGAAAATGTTAAGACTGCTTTACAAATAAAAGTGAAAACTACAAGTAAAGGAATCCAGGAAATTAAAATGTTTGTATTTGTGTTTCAATTGCACAAATTTACTTATACTTTTACTTTACTTTCCCCATAATAAAACGTGTAAAGTGTGTTTTCTTCTTCAACATGTGTTTTCTTCTACCCTCATCAATAAACAGTCCTTAATTTTTGAAAATCTTAATAGGTTTCATTACAGCCATATATTATGTACAGTTATAAATATATCTTGTTCTTAGTCATCTAGCACAGAGAGACCACAATGAATCTTTCTGTATTCCCTTCCAAATTACTGTCAAATCCTTCATGAACATAGCTTAGGGGAATGACACAATGTTCATGAAAATAACAACAGTACTAGTACTTAGCTAGTCTAGTATTTAAAACTGATCCCAAAATCATTGGATCTAACTGGTCCAATTCAGCACCAAATCTCAACACATATATACATATGATCTTTAGGTGCCTTCCTGCCTTCAGAGCACAGAGGAGGTCATGCATTGCACCAACCCTTTGTTGTCTTCTGAAGAGTGAAACATTCCTTATTTCTTCCACACTTTCTTCCTGAGAAAAAAAGATACTTATCTGCATCTGATTGAAGAAGATAAAAAATAAAACCAGGGTCAAACTTCCCCTGCCAGTGAAGCATTTGAGATCCTTTTCATACTTCTTCCCTCATTTCTGTATTGTCTTCTCTATTCTTTATGCCTCCTAGGTGACCTAAAATTTCTAGTCCTGAGTGCCAAGAGCAACTAGAAGGATTTTTTTTTCTTTTCTTTTCATTCAGGTGCCCTTCTTGGTAATCACTTGTGGCAGACATTTCTCTCACTCTATCCTTACTGTATTTCTCCTTGGGGCTCAGGTATTGTGTAAAGCCCAGATTTATTTTATCATTATTTTTTTTTTTCTTAAGGCAGACTTCCATGAACAGCTGAATTTTTCAGTGGTATTTCATTAACTGACAAGTTAATAAACCTTTCTGGGCTAGTAGGAGCTTTATGACACAAACGGTGGTCAACATGGTTCAGTGGAGAGCAGTATACCAAATCAGATGCCATTACATGCAATGACAATACCAACTGCCATTTATTTATTTATTTATTTATTGTCAGAGGGAAGGAAATGTTGCGTGCTGAAATGGCTCCGTTTTCATTTGGATCTTGGCCATGAGAGTTGTGTGATGTTTTAGTAAACTACAGACGTGTAGCAAGATTAATTTAGAAAGCCAACAACTAACCTGAATATACTTGTCTCACTAAAATCACTGGAAAGAAGGATACTTGTTATGAGTGGTACCCAGAACAGGTCAGCAGAACAAATTTCAGAGATTCCTGTTTTCTCCACTAAATTCAGAAAGGGGATTGAAGTAATTAACTCAGACAGATATATTCTTAGGTACCTACAGTTAGTCAGAATGAATCCCCCTTCATACAGTGGAACAATTTGTAGAAGATACGAGTCAGCTTTCCAGCTCATTCATCACCTCTTCAATCTCCAGCCAAGAACCTCCTAATATTCCAATTATAAAATATAAATCATGTATAATTTTTGAAGTCATGAAGCCTAGATTACCAAGTATAAATAAAAATAATTAAAAGAAAATAACTACATAACTTCATGATGTGTTCACTGTTTTATAAGACATTTATCATGGATTCTACGACAAACCTTGAATGGTGGCACAGAAAGTCCAAGAATTTTCCAGGCTTCTGGCAGTACACATTTTTTCTAGTTTTACAGCTTCATCTGAGACAGATTTTTGTGTTCATCCATTACAAAAAGACAATGAATTCATTAATACTTAACAAACCTTCAGCTCTTTCACAGCCTTAAGGTTAATCGATAATTTCTGCCAACTCATTTCTGGTCAATTTACAAAATTGTTGGGTATTTACTGAAAGACAGCAGAAGCACTTGGATTTCTAAGCTTGTTTCCACATTGGTGTGATTGATGGTATTGATCTTAAAGGAGAGAGAATGGAACACACTCAGTCTCTATGATGTCTTTAAAGAGAAAGTGGGAAACAACATTTGGGAATGCATGTGCTGTTACCAGCTTGTCTCACTCCCTTGAATGATTATTTCCTTCCACTATGAAGGAAGATTTCTTGTGTATGAGACATTGCAAAGCTAAACTGTGTTTCAAAAAGTAAAAACATTTATTCTTTTCAGTTGGAGAGGTGATGTGTTTGGGATCCCTTCTAGAATTAAAAACAAATAAAAAAACAAAAAAAACACAAGCTCATAAATGGCCATTATATTGAAAACTGTATTGTTATGACCCTTTTCATGTTTACTCAAATGTTGTCAAATTTCTTTTAATTTATCACATAAAATACCAATTTGTCCTTCAATGACATATTAAATTGAATTTTCGATAAAAGTAGCCTGAAAATTAAAACCTTTTCATATTAGCAAAGGAGAGATACTAGTGTTGAGTCATGAACATTAGAAGAATATAATTTATTTTGCTTGTAAATAAAAGTTTATTTCATATAAAGGTAAGCCACATTTCTTCATGATGTATTCATGGCATATTTATCATGAAATCTAGAAAAAAGATTCTTCTAGAACAAAGATGTCTTCTAAATATTGGTGTGTACATATTTCAACTTATGAAATCAAATGATATGTGTTTAAATTTGTTAGATATTATTTAACTAACTATTCATTATAAGTAACTAAGAAAAATTTCTTAATCTCTGGATGATAGACATAAACCTTCTCTTTCCCAAACATAATAATTACAACAGCAACAACAACAACAACAACAATAAAGTCAACACTGTCTTTTTAAATGACATTTAAACATTGTTATTGCATCTTTACCATACTGGAGATTATTTATTTTCTATACTTTTCAGTAACACCATTTTAACGTACCTAGCATCCTTAAATATTTAACTAGTTCAAAGCCAGTCCAAACACACAGGCTATACAAATGTATGCTTTCGCTTTTGCAAAGCATCATTCACCGTTTTATAATTTCTTCCAAAATAAAATATTATTCCATAAATTCTTTCATGATGGTAGTCACTTAAAATTTCAGGGGAAATATTGAAAATGTTGTGAATTTTCACAGCCTCTCCCTAGTTAAGGTGTGTCAGGAATGTCTGCTCATGAAAGGGCTTCTGTCTAGATTCTGCCAAATATGACCAAATCTATATTCCAGTTATAAAGCAGAAAGATGCCCACCTTCCTGTCTGTCAAGATAAGCACTAATCATACTTAATTTTGCCAGAGATAAATTAATAAAAAATAAATAAATCAAACATAGGATTCTTAATACTATGTTCTCTCATTCTGAATTTATAGTCAATATTTCTTTGTGAGATCTAGCAAAATATAGTTAAATAACCTAAATGTAAGAAGTATAACAAGAAACCAAACAGAAAATAAATCACTATAAAACATCTTCCTTGTGGTTGAAACAAAGCGTCCTTTCAATTTCAACTTTTTAAACTCACGTAAACCTTCCTGTTAAAAACAAATAAATAAATTCCTGTTAAAAACAAATAAATAACCAAATAAAATCTGTTTCCGTAGCTTTCAGAATTTGTGTCAAATACAGATTATGCAAAAAGTCATAAGTATCTGAGGACTAAGAGAAATATTTGACTCACATCCAGCAATATTTAATTGCTTATGTCAGGAGTGAGTACATTCTGTGAGATATAAATTTCCATAATTAAATCAGTAGTCTAAGCAGGTGTCCATTTTGTGACAAGAGAAGTTGGACCTGTTATTTAAATATTTTCATTATTTTAAATTTTCACAAGATAAAACAAGATGTTGTGACTAACTCAGGTTACATTGCTCTATTCAGAGGTTTTTTTTTTTTTCTTTTCTGGATTCCAAAAACAACATTGTTCTCTTGATCACAGTGAACTCAGGATTTCTCGAGGACCTCAGATTCACATGCAAAACTTTGCTGCAATGCTGTACCAGCTGGACAAGTCTCTACATGAAAGACACACAAAAATATAACAGTATTCAAGTAGCATTTGCATACTATACCATGGTGTTCCAGCAGAACTTTCTTTTAATAGACTGAATGTCAAAACATATCAAAAAACCAAAGTCCATGTTGAATACCAGTAAATCTTACACCAGAAGTCACAAGGAATGATTTCTATATTAAGTATGTACGTGAAATAGGAAATATTGTCAAATAAAATCAGTTTAGGATTTATAGGTGGGAAATGGGTATTACTGTTCTCCAGACAGAAAACCTCAAAGACCACTTCCACAGCAGAATACAGTTATTGTCCTACAGCAATCCTGTCCTACAAGCAATCTGTACTGAATAAAAGCACAAATGCTTCTACATAAGGCAAACAAAGCCAACAAAAGAAAAAAAAGAAAAAGAAAAAGAAAAAGAAAAAAAAAAAGAAAAAGAAAAAGAAAAAGAAAAAGAAAAAGAAAAAGAAAAAGAAAAAGAAAAAAAAGAAAAAGAAAAAGAAAAAGAAAAAGAAAAAGAAAAAGAAAAAGAAAAAGAAAAAGAAAAAGAAAAAGAAAAAAAAAAGAAAAAGAAAAAGAAAAAGAAAAAGAAAAAGAAAAAGAAAAAGAAAAAGAAAAAGAAAAAGAAAAAGAAAAAGAAAAAGAAAAAGAAAAAGAAAAAGAAAAAGAAAAAGAAAAAGAAAAAGAAAAAGAAAAAGAAAAAGAAAGAAAAAAAAAAGAGAAAAAGAAAAAGAGAAAAGAAAAAGAAAAAGAAAAAGAAAAAGAAAAGAAAAAGAAAAAAGAAAAAAAAGTCTGTCCACTTACTCAAGTGAAATGGCATCTATGTCAAAAGGAGGCTTTACTTCAATCCCAGTTAATGTGCAAATATTTATAAAACATTGCATGAATTAAAAATATTTTGTAGATAACTTACAAAAACAAACAAACAAACAACAACCAAAAAAAAAACCAACATGCCTGACACTGGTCATGTATATTCTCCATAAATCACAGATTTTCAAGAGAAATACAAAAGAATGAACTATGATTTTCATTCTCTGGTCATATTGCTTTCTGTCTTAAAACTCATATATAGCTCGACTTCTACACCTGGAAACTCAAAATCAAGAGATTTTTAATACAAGGTTGTTGTGATCTGTATGGAAAATGTTAGAGTATCTTGGATACAAAATAAATTAGCTATTTCTTTCCATCTACAATCCTCCTGTTTGACAGGGTCCCTCCATATGGCTTGAAATATTTTCAAACTCATTGGATGAATTCCTACTGTTGTTCAAATCAATGAGTTCTACCATTGTAATAAACACATACATAGGTTTCAAGTAGTGGTATAAAATCCTCTAAAAGGGATGCATGCAGCTTCTATATGAGTTTGGAAGTGTACCCTTCCCTTGTCCTTTCCTTTCTTTCTTTGCTGAAGAAACATGAAACAGAAAGCAAAACTGCGCCATACCACCTCAGCTGAGGAGATGTACTGCTATCTCCAGACTCTACTTTGGCTCATTTCTGAAGAAAACAAAAACCAAACAAACAAAAAACAAACAAACAAGCAAGCAAAGAAGCAAAAAAAAACATGCAAATGACTTCCCAGTGTATCATGGACAAATGAATGAACATATTCATAACGGATTCACATTTTTATCTATTTGCCCTAGCACCAAGCAGTTACAAAAAATCAAATCTGATCCAACATTTTTCATACATTCAGAGTCCATCATGATAACTTTTCCTCCCAAGTTTGACAGTCTGGCACTTCTGTATTTCAGCGAGGCACTTCTGTATTTCAGCAGTTGTTTTTTAAACCCATGCTGAATTACAAGGATTCAACTGAAGCAGAGTTTCTTATAACCTTTACTCCTGTTCAGCTGCTGCATCAGAAATATTTCATTTCAGATATTCAGCATTTTGATTGGCATTGCAATATTCTGGACATGTATCCAGTAATTCTTGTATTGACAAAGCATACTGAGCTCTGCCATGGGTCTTATTTTGAATACAAGCTATATTTACTCCCCAAAATAACGGTCAATGAAGGTTAATAAAGCTGCAAGGTTAATGTCAAACAAACAAACAAACAAACAAAAACCTTCTTGAAGATTATTTTGGAAAATCTCCTCTCCTGCAAAGAGGAAGATGCTTAGAGCTTTTCAGTATTAATGCATTCAGACTAACTGTTAAAGGGCAGTTGCTGTGTCTTGATTTGTGAAGAAATTTAATGTATTTGAAAGAACATGGCATGTACCTTGGAGAACTGAAACAGGAGGAGCTGTTGATCACTAAGTCAATTAAAAAGAGCTTCTCCCAGAATTTCCTCTTTTCTTTAGCATGAAGATTTAATTCATCCTTGGTTTTAGTTGTGGGAAGGGGACTTGGCTGAGCAGCTCTCCCTGCCTGGGGAGACCAAAGGAAGTAAGTTGTTGCTTGTTCTTGACTGTGGAGGCTTTGGGGAGAGGGGGCATGTAGGACTCCCTCATGGATTAGTCTTGCTTTTATGAGTGTTGAATCCAGGAATTTTTATTTATTTTATATATATATTTAAATATATAAAGAATATATATACATATGTAAGTATATATATATATATATTTTACTGAGCCTATGGAAGTAGAAAGGAATACATTGCTGTCTGCTTTTAATTTTATGTAGAGAGATGATTCTTTGCAGAATCTAGGATATTAAAAGTTGCCGTAAAGCTGGCAGAAACAAAGTATAAAAAAAATATAAAAAAGAAATAGTTTTTGTACTAGAAATGGTTCCATTGCCATAATAATGGTGAAAGGAAAAAGAGATTCAGACATAGAGATATTTGGAGTAGTTTTTATTTGTTTATTTTTGTTGACCCTGCAAGCATACAATTTCTGTGAGACACACTGTTGTAGTTTAACCCGGCCGGCAGCTAAACACCACACAGCCGTTTGCTCACCCTCCTCCCTCCCTCTCTGGGATGGGGGAGAGAAACGGGAAAGTGAAGCCTGTGAGTTGAGATAAAGACAGTTTATTAAGACAGGGAAATTAATAATAATAACAATAATAATAATAACAATAATAATAATAATAATAATAGTATTAATAATAAAAATGTGTACGAAACAAGTGATGCACAATGCAATTGCTCACCACCCGCTGACCAATGCCCAGCCTATCCCCAAGCAGCCGGCCCCCCACCCCGGCCAGCCACCCCTATATGTTGTTTAGCATGACGTCAGATGGTATGGAATACCCCTTTGGCCAGTTTGGGTCAGCTGTCCTGGGTCTGTCCCCTCCCAGCTCCTGCTGCACCCCTAGCCTGCTCGCTGGCAGGACAGAGCGAGAAGCTGAAAAGTCCTTGGCTTGGTGTAAACACTGCTCTGCAACAATTAAAACATCAGCATGTTATCAGCGCTCTTCTCATCCTAATCCAAACCATAGCACCCTACCAGCTACTAGGAGGAAAATTAACTCTGTCCTAACTGAAACCAGGACACACACAATATACAGAATTCTGTCTTTCACAAGTCCTAGAGCAGTGAGAGCTGGCTGTAAAAGCACAGTACGCAAATGAAGGGAAGTCTTCAGAGACAAGCTACTTAAATAATTAAAATAGTTGGCATGGTAGAGAAATGAGTTCTGTTGCTATTTAACATTAATTTTTAATCTATTCAAATAAATTGGTCATTTGAAAGAAATAACTTGAAAAAATTAAAGAAGCAGACTTTATGAAAATTGTCATCGTTAAGGAGTTATTAAATTTATGAATGGTTCTCATAATTATAACCATGCAAAAAAGGAAATGCTACAAGGTGATGAAATGAGTAGACTCTCAAAATGGATGACAGAGGTATATGATCCTGGCAAAGGTATTTTACAACGTGTAAGAGTCTCATAGGGACTTTCATGCTATGTATGTACATTTTTACTAGTATAACTATAAGAAACGATGTATTATCAATATTAGACTGCATTCAATTACCTCCAGTATCTAAGGATGTGGAGAAATATGTTTCTGTGTGTAGCAAAGCAGTAATGTCCAGTTTCTTTCAGGCTAGATGTGATGTTAGTTAGTTTAGAATTGTTAGTTAGTTTAGAATTGGATTGAGCCTTATTGCAAGTATTAGGATGTCCACCCACCTTGTCTAAATAACTCACTGAGAACGTGACATAGCTGGTCAGAACTGTTTTAGATATTTGTACCTGATTGCATTGTGCCATATCTGCAGACTTGAAATGTGAAAGAAAAGAAGCAGTACATTATTATAGTATTGTATTAAGGGCATTTTACTGTGAATAAGTAGAGATAACAATTCAGAGGCTTAATGGAGGGAAAAGAACTTGATAGATATTTTTTTTTTCTTTCTGTGAACAATGTAAAAATTTACATCATTCTTCCCACCCCTACATAAGGAAGAGATCATCCTGAAATTGAAAATGAGAAAAAAAAAAAAATTGGATTAAGAATATGAGGCAGCACCAACACAGAGGAGCTGCAGCACAACTATGTTAGAATTTCTTTCTGCTGCACCCAAAGGAAACAACTTCATATGTTAACCCACAGTATTTAGAAACAAAACAAAACACACACACACACACACACACACACACACACAAAAGACCATGAAGAATCTCCTAAGGTAACTTATTTATTTGTAGTTGTTTGGGGACTTGCATAAATTTTACATCTTACAGAAAAGCCTGTGCTGTAGCCTTGTTTTGTGCTGTTAATATACAAGTAATAAGTTCTCATGAAAACCGTTACAACTTGCACTGGCAATTCCTATCACGGAACATACTGAGGACATAAATAATGAATACAGAAATACATACTACCTATGCAATTATGCTTCTCTTTCATGCAATCACTCTTTGCCCATTTGATATACTTCATAATCTTGCTTGTTGCTAAGGCAGCTTTTCTGACAGTTAAGAATTTCTCACTTTCATATTTAAAGGCCATTCTTATATTTCCCATGGAACTAATATAAAGATAGAGTATGGGTGACAACTAAGGTTGACAAAGAGGTGATATGACATGTTCAAAAACTGCGAGGTTTCCTGGGTCTGAAGTTTCATTAGGGAAATTTGGATAGTGAAATACTTCGGTTACAAAAGTACCATATAATTCCATCACAATTTTATAATGTAGCAAATTAATTTGGCCTGGTAATTACCACATAGGAATTGGGAATCAGGAATTATCTGTTCATTTGTTTGTTTTTATCTATATCACTGACTCTGTTACATTAAGATAAGTAAACTGTGTACTGTTTCTCTATGTAAAATATTACCATGTTTCACAGCAGTGTTGCACAACATAAGCACTGTCTGTAACATGTCGTATATCCCTTATCTAACTGATAATGCAGAAAAGAGAAGTACTTATATGATGTGCTAAGAAATTAATTAGTATATTCACCTTGTTACACAAGGCAGAGCATTGCCTTTGTAAATAGTTTCTCCATTCCTTCAATACCTACTCAAGTGATATCATTCTTTCTCCCTTCAGCTATGTTTTAAATAATAATGTATTTTATAATGTTAATATTTATAAATGAAATATGTGACCACTTTTTTATTGAATATTTCAAACATCTTCAGAATTATCTAAGTATTTCTATGGACCTTAAAACTTCCAGTATTTCATCATCAAGACTGTAAATCATGTTATCTTTCCTCAAAAAAACATTTGCACTGTAGTTGCCAGAGTGGAAGAATCACTACCTCAGTGATTGATATGAATGACATTTTAATCTTATCTTCATAACTGATAATTCAAAGACCAGGACATTTCCAAACAAGCAACAATACAACAAACTGCAGAAGAGATAAGGCCCTATCTTCATATTTAATAAGGTGACTACTTTTTTTGTTCATCTCTCATGTTGCTTTAACTTTTAAAAGATCTAGCATTTTTTCTCATTGAAAATGGGAAACCACTCAGAGAACTTTAATGACAAAAAATTATGGCATCATTTTTTAATAAGATACCTTAGAAAAATTACATTCAATATAAGGTTATTAAAGCTAAGTACAATGCATAATCCTTTTAAAATGTATAGCATTTTCTTTTCTCATATCACTCATTCAGCAAGTGCCTTATAAGGCTAATTACCACCTAATTTATTGTAGACTGAATAGCAGGAAATCACTGCTCTCCTATGTCGTATAACAGCTAATCCATTAAGTGCACAGTAGGATATGAGGCCATCAAGAGCATCTCCCTGAGAAATGATCTATATCTTCCAAAGGAAGGCAAGAGGCTGACTGTGCAGAGGTATGTTCTAATCAAGTTACAAATGCCTGTTGCACTAATCTTCACCAAAATACATTTATGGTGCTGCAGAGCTGTAAAAGAGAATTATGCCATTAGAGACAGACAAATTTGCTTCCTTTTCCCTTGTGCTGCCATGCATGTTAACCACAGACCTGGAGATAGACCTTAGCACAGAGGAAGAATCCAGGCAGTTTATTTATTGATTTGATAAATTCATCTGTCAGTACTCTTTGCTGTGCATTCTGAGCTCAAGCTGTAGTCTTTCTGTTGCAGGTGGTTTTTATAAAATCTCTGTCTTTTATCCAGCTATCCATTTCCTAGAAGTTATAGGAAATGAACTATCCTTGAGAACTATGTGGGGTTTTTTGGTTTGTTTGTTTTTACAGTGGCTGAGAGGTTTAGAAATCATTTAGAACACAACCATATACACAGTCAGCATGATCATATAAAATTTCTGTAGGAAACCAATCTCAAAATAGAAATAAATATGGAGGATAAATTGTTATGGTAAATGATAAAACAGCCTCAATTCTCTGTTGCACAAGTTCATGGGGATCTTGACATAAGACAACTGTGCAGAAATACTCCTACTCTGGACTGAATCTACAGGAAGACTGAAATCTTTTCATGATTCACGGTTTTATTATACCTGAATAATGGCATCCCCTGTTATTTTCACAGGTATTTATATACTTGATATCTATTATAAAATGACGATATTGGATATATATGTAGATATCATTTTCTTGTCTTTTTTTTAAAAAAAAAAAATTATTATTGGAATTTACTACAACCATTGCTTCCACTGGTGTGAGAATGAGAGGAAAGAATTGTAACTTCAATAATATTAAATCATCACTGCGGGCCACAGACTTCATCTTTTCCCACCTCTGAGACCTATGAAACAAGGAAGAAGAAATGATACTGAGGACATTGTACAAACGCCTCTTGAACACTGACAGGCATGGGGTATCAGCCTTTAAGATGCTTGTTACAGTTTTTGACCACCCTCATGGCAAAGACATTTTCCTAATGCCCATCCTGATCCTCCCCTAGCACATCTTTGTGCCGTTGCCATGTGTCCTAACATTGGTTACCAGGGAGAGGAGACCAACACCTCTCTCTCCACTTCACCTCCTCAGGAATCTGTAGAGAGCAATGAGGTTGCCTCTTGGCACACTTTTCTCCAGACTGGAAAACCCACATATCTTCAGCTTTCCCTCATAAGACATGTCTTCCAGCACCTTAACCACCGATGCTGCCCTTGTCTGGACATGTTCAAGTATCTTAATACCCTTTTTGTATTGTGGAGCCCAGAACTGCACACAGCATTTGAGATGAGGCCACACCAATTCTAGAGAGGTCAGCATAGAGTGGTTTCTCACCTCCACTTCCCCTGCTCTGACATGGGTTCTCCACAGGTTGCAGTCCTACAGGAAACCTGCTGCACCATGGGTTCTCCATGGACTGCAGGGAATATCTGCTCCAGTGCCTGGAACTCCTCCTCCTCCTTCTCTGATCTTGGTGTTCCCTCTGCTGTTTCTCACACTTTTTTTTTTTTTTTTTTTCCCACTGCTTTTCTCTCTGTCCAGTGCTTTTTGCCCTTTCTTAAATACTCTTTTTTTTTCTTTCTTTCTTTTTTTTTTTTTTTTTTTTTTTTTTTTCACAGAAGTACCACCAGCCATTACAATGGGCGCAGCTTTTTCATGTATAGGTCCCTTGCAGCTGAACAGCTGGAAAGCTGACTGGCAGAAGTAGCTGACCTCCTCCACAGAGGAGGCCTTCCTTGCAGCCCCACCACTTCTGAAACTTTGCTGTGTACACTCATAAGTTTCATCAAGTAATTTATGGATGAATGGTGATTATAGACTGTTCACTTTGAATCTTTTACTTATTTGGCATGTTACTGAATTTTATTTCGGTCATTTAAACCCCTGTTCATAGGCAGCTATAACAACTTGAAAATTTCCAACATATTTAAGATAATCATATGTGGCTAGCAGATATTCCACAATGCAAAACATTACTGTGCACAGACTGATGAGAAGAAAATAGTAAACAGTAGGATTTTCAGAGTATGTTACAAGACTGTAATGTATTCTCTTCATGTATCATGGGAAAGCTTGGTGGTTTCCCAGGATGCATGGAGAAAATACATGGAGATAAGTTAAGGAGGGAGAAGAGCCATAGCAAGGATATATTAGGTACAGGAATAAACAGTCTTGTAATCCATTGATGATGTAGCTAATATGCTACACTAAAGTGTTAACACTACATATGTGATAAAAAATATCTAGTAATAGCTAGGAGAATTCTGGGAACACCAGAAACATAGAAACAAGCATGAAAACAAATGAAATAGATGATTTAACATACTGAATCTGGGCACTCTGCCTTCAACACAAGCAGACAAGGAACAGACATAATAGGAAATTATTCAGTGGGTCTTCTGTGGGGAATGTTTCTTCTTAAGCCTATGAAAAATACTTTATAACAGTGTTCTGAATAAAATATGGTTTATAAACTTCAAAGATTTTTTAGCAGCGTAACCACACGTGCTTTCTAAATCCTTCCTGAAAATACTCCAATGTAACAATTACTGGAATTTACTATTACCCTTCTATTTTCTGACAAACATGTACCATGTTTATACCATGTATTAAGTTCTTGTTGAGAAATTTTGTCTTTAACCATTCACAAAAATAAATAAATAAATCCACAAGCACTACCTCCACCAACAACAAAACCACCTTGGTACTTTGAAAAAAGCACTAAATATATCATAGAATCATGGAATCATAGAAATGTTTGGGTTGGAAGGGACACAAAGATCATCTAATTCTAAACCCCCTGGCATAGGCAGGGCACCTCCCTAGACCAGGTTGCCCAAAGTACCATCCAGCCTGGCCTTGAACACTTCCAGGGATGGGGCATCCACATCTTCTCTGGGCAACCTGTTTCAGTGTCTCACTACCCTCACAGTAAAGAATTTCTTCCTAATGTCTAATATAAATCTACTCTCTTTTAGTTTAAAACTATTACTCCTTGTCCTGTCGCTACAAAGTGTCCCTCTCCAGCTTTCTTGTAGGCCTTGTTTAGGTACTGGAATGCTGCTATAGGGTCTCCCTGGAGCCCTCTCTTCTCCAGGCTGAACAACCCCAATTCCCTCAGACTGTCTTCATAGGAGAGGTGCTCCAGCCCCTTAATCATCTTTGTGGCCCACCTCTGGACTTGTTCTAATACTTCCATGTCTTTCTCGTGCTGGGGGCCCCAGAGCTCAATGCAGTGCTCCAGGTGGGGTCTCACAAGAGCAGAGAAGAGGGGAAGAATGAACTTCCTTGACTGCTACTTGACTTCCTTGACTGCAACTGCTACACTTCTTTTGATGCAGTCCAGGATATGGTTGGCTTTCTTGGTTGCAAGCTCACATTGGCAGCTCATGTTGAGCTTCTCATCCACCAATACACTCAGGTCCTTCTCCTTAGGGCTGTTCTCAATCCATTCTCCATCCAGCCTGTATTTTTGCTTAGGAATGCCCCAACCCATGTGCAGGACCTTCCACTTTGGCCTTATTGAACTTCATGAGGTTCACATAGGCTCACATTTCAAGCCTGTCCAGGTCCCTCTGGATGGCATCCCTTCTCTCCAGCATCTTGACCACAACACACAGCTTGGTGCCGTTGGCAAAGTTGCTGAGGGTACATTCCATCCCACTGTCCATGTCACTGACAAAGATGTCAGCAGCACGAGTCCCTATACTGACCCCTAAGGAATACCACTCATTACTGATCTCCACTTGAACACCAAGCTGTTGACCACAACTCTTTGAGTGGGACCATCCAGCCAATTCCTTACTTGCCAAGTGGTCCATCCATCAAATCTATGTCTCTCCAATTTAGAGACGAGGGTATCATGGGGGATGTTGTCAAATGCTTTGCAGAAGTCCAGGTAAATGATGTCAATTGATCTTCCCCTCTCCACCAATGCTGTAACCCCACTGTAGAAGGCCACTGGATTTGTCAGGCAAGATCTGCCCTTAGTGAAGCCATGTTGGATGTCACCAATCTTCTCCTTACTTTCCATGTGCCTTAACATAGAGTTTCCAGGAGGATCTTGCTGGGTGCAGCAGTGAGACTGACTGGCCAGTAGTTCACTGAGTCTTCATTTATTCCCTTTTTAAAAATGTGGGTTATGTTTCCCCTCTTCCAGCCTGGGGAACCTTCATAAGACCGACTCAACTTTTCAAATTTGATGGATAGTGGTTTAGCAACTACCTCTGCCAGTTGCCTCAGGACCTATGAATACATCTCATCAGGTGAAGTCTCATAGTATTCAGTGGTATTGCACAGTATTCAGTGGTAATGCAACTGTTTAGTATTTATTTTTAACTTCAAGTTTCAAGATCTTGTCTTAAAATTCAATAAAGAATAATGTTCTGTTTTCCTCGTATTTATCTTAATGAATTTATCTTAATTTTTTCAACCAGAAGTATTATGGATACAATGTTCATGAGTAGCCTTTTGTTTCTTCTTTGGCATTTCACTCACCCTGAATAATAGACCGCAAAGTTTCACTTCTGAGAGGAAGGTTGCGTTATTTTCACTTGTTTGATTACTCAACATAATTTACAAAACAGAACCACTTTTCTACAATGGAAAGCTTCAGAGTACCTTCAGTTCCCATTTTGCTTCCAAAATTTGCTGACTGCAGACCCCTAAAACAATATTTTGGCTTCAGTGGCTTTCTCAGGTAATAAAAATGGAAATAATTTTGAATTTCTGAACTGAAGGCAATTAGTTCTGTTCTGCAATACAGATAGGCAGATTAACCAGTTTAAATCCTTTTGTCACACTGATGCATATCACTATGATCAGTCAGCAGAAATCATTCTTGAGGCAGAACAATAACCCATATAAAATAATCATCTCTAAAGGGAAGGAATGAAGTTATGTATCATCAGTATGGCCACTGAAGAGTTTACTACAAAACCTTAGTAGACATCAAACAACGTATTAAAAAATTCAAAGTAAAACATTATGCTAGGAAGAGACTGATTGCTCAGCAAAAGATCTGAAAAAACAACCTTCTTTTTAATAGGTAGGAAATAAAAATGTTGAAAGGGGAGATGTAAAGTATTTGTATAGTATAATATCCTTGCTGTGGACATTTGCAGAAGTTGAAGTTTCGTAACCAATCTTGTTTAGCAGGTACAGCTGCATAAGCTGAATCTGTAAGAGACAAATATAGAAGTGAGTTTGATAAAATAGAAACCCCCAGCAAAAATCCAAATGTAGTGAAAAAGTACAATCTAACTTCCTCTCAAAGAAAAGTCAGATACCAGATGAAAACATATTAAATTCTTTGTTTACATTTCCAGAAATATATAAAAAGCAATCTAATTTCTTATAAAGATGCATTTTTGTATCGTGATGGTCTAAGAAAATAAGTGAAGCAAAGCTATTTCTGTTTTTACCTCTTCCCATAGCTTCTCTAAGCCTCTGCAGCAACTGAGGTTAACACAAGAAACTTACCATGAATCATACCACCTTCACATCTCCTACATGTGTAGGAGATTTTAGTCTTTACTCTGGTTTTCAAAGTGCTGTACATATGTACTCATATAAAAAATTGGTGGTGGGGGTTTACTATAAAGATCTAATTAAGAAAATATTGTTATTGTTATCATTGTAGTTTAACCTGGAAGGCAAATAAGCACCACATAGCTATTCACTCACTCCCCTCTTCTCAGTAGGATGGGTAAGAGAAAAGGAAAAAAAAAAAAAAATAGTAGAACTCACGAGTTGAGATAAAGGCAGCTTAATAGCACAGAAAAGAAAGAGATGATGGTGATGATAATAACAATAACACAAAAACAAGTGATGAACAATGCAATTGCTTACCACCTGCCAACCAATGCCCAGTCCATTCCTGAGCAGTGGTAGTTCATCAGTGGTAGTTCATCAGGTGTTTGATATAATAAGTGCAAAAAAGTTGTGAGGAAGGGGCTATATAGGGGTTGAAATTAAATTGCAATATTATACTTGAAGATTGACCAGCATTAATCAGTGGTATGAAGAACTGATATCAGAATCCACTAGAGGAAAGTTCTCAGTTACAAAATTTAGGACAAGAAGGAATGGCTTCAAGTTGTGACAGGGGAGATTCAGGTTGGAAATTAGGAGACATTTCTTCTCAGAAATGGTAGTCAGGCATTGGAACAGGTTGCCCAGGGCCGTGGCGGAGTCACCATCCCTAGTGGTGTTCAAGAAAAGGTTCTACATGGTGCTTAGGGACATGGTTTAGTTGGTGACATTGGTAGTAGGGTGATGGTTGGACTAGATGATCTTGAAGGTCATTTGCAACCTTAATGATTCTATGAAAATGTAAAAGTATAAGAAGAAGCCTATATGTTTGACTGCATCTATTGGTTCATCACATATCAGCCACATATGTACATTCCTATTCTTTCCTTTGTATGTTGTAGAACTGAATTTCAACCTTAGCAATGAGCACTGACTAATTAAATCAGTCATTTCATTGTCTTATTCAAGGGATCCATCGCACATGGTTTCCCAACAAGCTGTTTTTGGTTGCTGGCAGTCCTTTCTGATTTTGTTTGTGTATACATGTCAGGGATTGATTAATAGTGATGGGTCCTAACAACGAGTGGGAGAAACGAAACTCACTGGATGCCCTAGGTAGAGCTGTTGTGAACAGGATATCAGGAGCAGATAACTCATCAGTTTCCCACATCACTCACACCTTTCTGCTCTTAAAATCCTCCTGTAAGCTAGTACAGCAGACTGGACAAGTGACCTTGCCAACATCACAATGCTCCCAAGTTCTCCAGCTACCAATGTTTCTGGAGAACATCCACTCAGCTGTAGATATCCACATGTTCTAACAGTACTTCAGCACCACATGTTCAATATGTATAATATTCAAAGATGTGATAAGTAATGTTGGTAAACTGTTAAAAAACTAAGATGAGAATTTGAGCAAATAGAAATGCCTACAGAGATACATAATTACTCAGTTTCATTGTAAGAAATGTGACCTGATTTTATATTCTAGATCTGAAAGGAAAAGCTGAGGAAAACGATAGAAATCCTGTGTTTCAGGATGTTCATTAGAGATGAATCTCAAAAGAACCACTAAGTTTTTGATGAAAACTTAATTGATCATGGAAACAAAACATTATTTTTCATCTTCATGCATTTTACATCCACATCTATGCCATACAGTTTATTTTATAAAATTCTTATTATTTTTTTGCAAGATTGTTCAGCCTCAGGAAAAAAAAATCAGCTGATAATTGCAAATAGGAATGAAATCTGGCTTTATGTATAAAAAAGTGAGGCTGATGTGAAAAACGAACAAACAACAACAAACAGCTGAGTAGGACTGTTCCTAGTCTAAAACATTTTGTCTTCATTGCATCTCATTTTATACACATTTCTTTTATCCAATGAGATTTACAAGACTGTAATCTGATGAGTATTTTCTGTTTTGACTTCATAACAGTTCACATTATTGTTATCAGTATTATAATGAAAAGATGGGAAGAAAGCTTTAGTAGTGATTTTTAAAAGACTAGACTTGAAACTATTTGCCATGTTAATTATGAACCATGATAATTTAATACTCAGTATTTTGATTTATTTTAGCATCCAATCTTCATTACCTTTCATGTAGAAACTAATTGACAAAGATCAGATCTATGTTCTTTATGTGCTTGCTGTTTCTTACTTTTTCTGAGGAATTTATGGTACATAAAAATGGAAAGAGCAACGTTTTTACCAAGTCTGAGGTTACACAAAGCTCTCTTTTAGTGAGTCATAGTAATCTGAAATGTGGTTGTATATTAGTAATTCCTCATTTTCCTTGATATGCACAAAAGCTCTCTGCTCTACTAGCAGGTATTGAATTTAAATGTACTGCCTTATAATTATCCTATGCCTAATTATGTGAACTCTATTATTTCTAGTGAACCAATGGGACTCCAACACCACCATTATTTCTCTATTTCCTTTTCTTAAAAATAACTCCTGAATATTGGATTCTTCCCATTCTCTGTCCTTCTACATGCATTTCTGAAAATATCTGACAATATGTGAACTATTTTAGACAGTTCTTTCCTACATTATAACTTCTCATAAAATTTTAGAAGAAAAGAGGCCATTCCTCACCACTGCACAATATACTTCATCAGATATTGTTCATAGTGATGCACTTATGTCTACACTTTGCTTTCACCTTCTTTTATCATGACGTTCCCTTCTCTTTTTAGCTTTCTAAAGAATTACACAAAGTGTTCTACCTCTATTTTAATATGTCTGTATATATATAGAGAGAAAGTGTGAGTAAGAGAGAAAATTACAGAAAAATATCTTATTAAGCATTTCAGTTTTCTCCTTGGCATCTGTTATTTGCATTCTTTCCTTGGAAGGATATGTTCATCTAGCAGAATATGATTGATTAACTGAGCAGAAGGGAAATTTCGTGTGTGTCAGTCCTTGGAAATGCCATAGTGTGCATCTATTATGCTGCCGGTCTCTTCTCTCACACAGTTTGATGCAAAATACCAATATTTGTAGGAACATACCATCTTTTCTGTAGTTTCATCATTATCATTCTGGAAAATTAACTTTATTTCATGCAAAAGGTATTATAAGCCGAGGGAAAAAGACATGCAAATTATTTTGAAAAAATATATAGAACTTTTGTGAGTTTCCTTCTATGTATCTATTTATGACAGCTTTTAAAATATTTTCTTACACATTTAGTATTCACTGAATAAGTGAGATGAAGTCTGTTTATTCTTAAATAGAATCAATATAACACAGGTTGCAACACTGCAAACTTCTTCAGCTAATCCAGGAGCATGAATCAGTCTCTGCATAATGATACGCATTCTTCAATATTTTTTTATGATTTTGATTTTTTTTATGATTTCATAAGAAAATTGTTACCAGTTATTACTCATTTATACTGTCCATGCATATTGTTTTCAGAGTAAGAGGTTTGAAAGCAAACTAAAAGTTTAAATGAATTATGAGTGTGTTATTTCCCATCTAATAAGATTTCACCATCTATCCTGTGTGGATGTGTGCTTAATCCCAATTTCCTTCAATCCTTCATTTAATATACCAGTATTATTGTTTATTGCCATTCTCCTATTTCAGTGTCGATAATCTCCTGGTATTAATACAGTCACATCTAAGTCAATATTATACAATCCATTGTACAAATAAACAACGAGAGATAAACACTATCAAAGGTAGTGTGGTCCTAATATCCAGAGTTTAACATGATCATTTCAATGGAAAAAAAAAAGGACAAATGAGATTTGCTTTCATTGAGTACCTCCACTTTCAATTCCTTCTGTTTTACAAAGTAAATGAAGAAACTTAAATGTAAATTTCTCTAACTCCTGAATTTCTTAGTCATATTTTTGGCAATGTTTTTATGATGGGCTGCGTTTACCTAGGGAGGATGGTAGGATCTGAGAATAAAGCCTTATTGCCTTCATCTTAGTCTATCAACTGTAAAGTCTGCAGCACTATAGTCATGCATTGCCAGAACTGCAGATTTTTCATATCACTGCATTGTAGATTTAACTTGTTTATATATACGCTGTTTTAAAATATAATTTTGCAACACAATTTTTTGGTGATTTAGGGTGGAATTCACTTTGCCTAATTTAAGCAGAGATAAAATTTCAATTAGTCATTGAGGCTCCCACACAAGACAGTGGAGAAAAAAGGGTACACCAGAAAATGATTTGTCTTAGTAATATTTTGTTTTAGTCATATATCTTAGAGTGGGATGAATTGCTTTCAAATGCACTTATCGCTCTTCACTGATCTGCTAGATCACTTGCTCATACTGTATGTCTTTCTAATCACTGGAATGAGGTGAAATAAATCCTACTTTCACTCAACATGGCAGAAAGTCAAGTTAATATTTCTGTACTTTAGAACCTCAACATTTCCTTCAGTCTCTGCAGTTAATATTTGTTATGCTTGAAAAATAGCTTTAGATGAAAACTGTAGACAATTAAACAAGTCACAGAAAACTCTTTGCTTGAATTTCGTGATGTCTGGACTTTTTGAGTTCAGCCTCCATTGGTATTTGTTTTATTTTCCTGAGTTCTCATAGAAACAAGTAGCAATGACATGTTTTATATGGATAGAATATTATTGTTACACCAATAAATCGTATTCCCAAAGTTCCTACAACTCACTGGTAGGTGAGTTGCATTTAATTAAATGCACTAAGCAGGACAGATCTGGTCCTTCATAGTTTGGACTGTTTTTGTAAGTAATGTATTCAGTGCTTTAAAACAACAGCGGCAACAACAAAATCACATACACATGAAATAAACTAACAAGAAAAAAAAAAAACACACCACCACCACCAACAAAAAAAAAACACACCACAATCTCAATTAAATATTGAGTTACGTAACTACTACAAAATGTTTTCAAGCTCACTACTTCTCACTACTCCCAGAAAAGGAAGAGTGGATAATTCTTTGATTTACTTTCCCTTCCATCTCATTCTGATCTCAAATAGGGCTTCTCACGAAAAGGTGGATCCACCTTCCTATTAGCTTCAGTGGGAGGTGGTAGTGGGTAGTATACCCAACCAAAGAGCAGATACAGTCTTGTATTATCATGGGTGAAATGTAACTAAGCAACAGCTCCCATTTCTCATCTCACTGGTATGCTATTGAATCCTAAGGAAAAAAAAAAAACAAACAAAAAAAAACTAACACAATTGCATGCATACATAACTGCTCTTACAAAAATAGCAAATAACAAGATGTTAGGGCTTTACAAGTCAGACAGTTTTAATTGAAAAACTTGTCAGATTGCTTCAAACTTGGATTAAACTCAAAATAAAAGGACTGAGACCCTAGGGAACTCAAAAACTTTGTTTCTGACAGAAAAATGTAAAGCTTCATCTCTCTCATAAAATCATATGCCACAGACAGAAGACTCTACTATCTCTCCCCCCCTGAAGTAGTCCTGCACGAAAATCTGCACTGAGACACAGACACAGATGTTAGAGTTATAGATCTCTTTATAACTGAGTTAAAAAACAAACAAACAATAAAAAGCTGTCTTGTATTATCAATTCATATAGTGCTGAAAAAGTAGTACTGCTTAGTGTATATTACTGCATAAGACCCTAAGTGTTACACTTACTCTGCTGATCAGCTGCAGTTAGTGCATACTTCTTTTCTGGTTCTTTAAGGAGACCCAACCACAATCGAGAGGATGAGATACAAAGTTCATGACCAACCAGGCTGTGAAATGTCTCAGTCAGGAGCCAGGACACTTTGCAGAAGGCACTTATCAAGTACCTAACAGGAAACATAGCAGGCAAAGTGAAAATCATAGACCATATAGATGTGATTAGCACTATTAACAGAGAATTCTTTGAGGTGTCTGGCTTGGTACCAAATGTTATTTAAATAATAATAATAATAATAATAAAAAGAACAAAACTATATAATGACAGCACACAACAAATATAACAAATAATAAATGATTAATTCAATAATGTGTTAAAAGGAGAAGGTTTTTGTTTGTTTGTTTTTTAGAAATCTCTTTTTAATCGTGTCCTGTAGTAGTCAGTTCTTCATTCCATATTTACCTGGTATCTCTATCAATGACCTGGAATAGAGTGGAAAAACACTTTTGCTAATGAGTTGGAGATGACACAGAGTCTGAGGCTGTAGTAGGCAATGAAGATAACAGATTACTGAAAAAGAACATCAGGATTAGATTTTTTTATTATTTATTGCTTACTTAATATAGGCAAATAGGATGTTTCTTTTAAAATGTTCACATGTGAAACCATTTATTTAAAGGATAGAAAACTATTCTGGAAAGAAAAGTCTCTTACAGAAGGACTTAAAAGTGCAGGGAACCAGGATTTAAATATGATCAGTCAGGACAATATTTGTGACTGAAAGAGACAGTGAGATCCATAGTAAGGAAAAGGCATTTTCCTTGATGTGGATACCAATGAGTAAAATAGATGTACTCCTTTCATGGGCAGTGAAAATTGGAATCGAGTTTAGGAGAGAGCAATGCAGATGAGATGCCAGTGTGATAAACTGAGACTCAGGCGACATCTGCATTGGCAAGTAGTGCTATGTAATCAGTAGTAGTGAGTCTACAGAGCAAATCAGCTGTTGCTCGGTGCCAAATGTTCTCACAACACATGGATGGGAATTTTACATAAGACTACTTCTAGACTGGTCCTGCTGTCCCAGGATGCCACAGGATCACATTAAAGAGTCTCCTGAAGTGCATATTCAACCAGATTTATGTTTCTCTAGGGTCTAGACTGTGCAATTTGCAACTGTGTCATGAAGAGATGATAGGAGTGATAACTGGGGTTGACAGGAGATTAACTTCAAAAAGAGCACTAGATCTCGGTAAAAACACAGTCAGGGCATTTAGAGAAACAAAGATACAAAATAGGATGATGTAATTGTAAGTAATTGCTTATGATGGGTCATTTGAAAGTAGAAGTTTCTATTGTGTTGTTCACTGTGATGTTTCCAATGATGTTCACAGAGGTACTGTGAGATTTTCAGTGGCTGGAAATTCAAACTAAAAAGGCTTAAGTCTGAAACAACAGGTCTGTATTACCTGTGTATATAAATGACATAAACATCAGTTTCACAACTTCTGCAGTGGAAGGTGTGAACCTCTACCACTTGAAATATTTTAACCAGGATTTTCTTAGAAGATATGCATTTGGTTTGGTGACTGAAGGTTCATCTCCACAGAGAAGAGCACAGATACACATGGAGAAATCAAAATAATCAGGGTTGTCACAGGAGGGTGACCAGCCACATGAGCCAAGGTCAATACCCATCATTCTAAGCTAAAAGCTCTTATAGGTGGAGGGCCCTTATTCCCTACAGAGTATGACTTATTATGGGATGCTCATTAAAATCCATTTCTAACTTTTTTCTTGGGTGAAGGACTCATGTAGGTATGTATGCGTGTGTATATGGGGATCTGGTTGTCAGCAACAGTAGTCAGACAAAAAGTCACAGGAACACACGAGTCTGAAATATCACTAATGGGCCCTCACCCTCATTAGCCAGAGTGGAGAACAAGATAAGGCCATTGGTGCCTTCTGTGTTTGCAAAACTGTTTCTCTATATGCTGAGCTGTGTGGCTAAGTATATATATATATATGCATATACCTATGTATGTATATATGTGCTATATACATCTGTTTGCATGTGTGGCTGTTGCAAATACAAGCCTACCCTCACTAATGGTTGGACCTGGGAGCATAAATCCTCATCTCTATCAGACATAACATGTAAGTGGTAGTATGTAATAGTTTAAAAAATAATTAAATTTGATTGAGATCTATGACCTGTACAATATAAGATGAAAAATTAGAAAATTGGAGTGTTGTCTTCTAACCCATAATTTAAGGACACGTGAAGAGAATGATCCTATTATTGTCTTTACTCCAGCTCAGGCTTGATGCCACAGGTTTCAATAAAAAATACCAAGAAACAGCAGGTCAGAAATGAATATGGGAATTCAGATACACAGGTTACTGTTTCAAAGGGAGCTTAGTTTGATGTGATCTGATGATGCTTATGCAATCAAATGCTATACAAATCCTTTTAGTCCTTTCTTTCTTCCCCTTCTTCTTTCCCTCCCTACTTCCATCCCCTACTTCTTTCCTTTTCACTTTCCCCCTCTGTCAACAGTAACCAAATAACAAATACATAAGATCACTTTAGTTTGTTTTGAGAAGGGTAATTTCTTGTTACCACAAACTTTTAACATGTTCTTCTTCTTTTTTTTTTTTTTTTTTTCCTATAGTTTTCAGCAGATACAATTATCTACAGGTAATTTACATACTTACAATAATACAAATAGTTGTGACTACAATCATTTCTCAAGAAGAGCTAAAAATATTTTTGTTTATTTCTAACCTGCCCATGAGCATAACGTAGCATTTTGTTAAATATCAATGTTAACATTTTTCAAAGATCCACTGGAGTGAACAAGAAACTCACATATTTGTCAAAGATAGGAATAATTTTCAGGACTCAGAATATTTAGTTTACAAAATTACCATAACATGACATATATATATACATATATATATATATAACAATTAACAACCACAAAGAAAACAAACAAACAAAACTGACAAAACAGACTTTTTTATTTAAAACTTTATTTTTGAGCATTTGAGCATTTTATATTAAAATTGCTTTGGTTGTTCTGTTTCACATAAGTTCAAAGTACATTGAAAGTACATTGACAAAATTATTTCAACATTTGGTCACATTAACTAGTCATATCCCATAGTGTTGACTGCATTTGCAGTCTCGTTGTAGATACAAAATCATGAGTTTGGCTTCCTATCTTAAGAATCTTTTTGCACAGTTTTATGATTTATATTCTAATCTGAAAGTCAGAGATCTAAATTTATTTTTACACAAATCATAATGAGGGACAAAGCTAGGGACTGGTAGAGAGAAGATAGATTAACCAAACTAAAACAGAATAATGAGGTTAGAAAAATGGAAATGAAAAGTTTATCCAACATAAAACATCCAATTGGCCCAGCTAAACATGACAAGTAATACTTTGTTTGCTTGGTTGGTTAGTGGTATTTATATAATTTTGAAGGAATACTGATGAAATCCCAGAAATCTAGAGATTTTACTCTGTTTTTTTCTGAATTTTGTAGTCATTTATGTGGTTCCTTCTGTATCTGAAAAGAAAGGTGCTGTAGGATGGAACTTTACTGAATGTAATGTAGAGTGATTGCTTGTCAGGGTTGTTGCTGGTATCATGGCACATCTCAGTTATTACTGCCATGAGGTACATTTTCATATGATTTTGAGAGTACTTGGAATTTTCCTCAAGAGAAAAAAAAAATGGCCCATTACCACAGCTTCTGTTATTGAATCTGGCACTATTACTACTAAAATATTACCATCAAGATTTGTCTAAAATAGCATGAACAAAGGAAAAAAAAAATCTTTCAGTCATTTTAGGTGACTTATTTTGCCCAATGGCTTAGTATAGAGACTGTGACATAATGCCTGCATGCAATCTACTGAAAAAGAATTTTATCATCCCTTCCCCCACTATGGCCAGCTTATTTCTGGAGGCAGTACAGAAATGGCTGTGTAATATAGTCCTTAAGAACAGCTGCACCTCTCTTATGCCTTCTTCTTCCTTGGTGGCCTTTCCTGGCTACATCCTTACATAGGCATAAGAAGAATGTATCATTCTGTCTGTGGGGAGGAAATCTGTCACTTCTGAGTACCAAATTTTCTCTACAGTAGAGAAACAGTGAAGACAGAGTAAATCCACTTCGTGAAGACACTGAATGTACAAGGCTTGTACAGCACTGAATTGCTTTTTCATACATACATTAAGCCCACAGCATTTGTGAAAGTCATAGACCTATAGTGCACTTCTTGAAACCTCTTATTGCATATGCAAAGTGTATCCACCATTTGGTAGGAGAAAATATAGAATATCCAACTCTTTCATGAGACTAACTTATTACACAAGGCATATGAAAGCTAAGACACAGACAGTTGAAATAAGTAGAGCTCAAAATAACAGATATATTATCAAAAATTGGTATTTTAGGAGGAACCAGAAAATTCTTATTGTAATGCACTGCAAGTTGGAATTCTTATATTTGGGATGTCTCATTGAGGTGGAATGTTAATTGGATTGTATTTTTATCAGTGATGTTCTGCTACAACTTTTTTATTTAGGAATATTTCTAATAAATGTACACATTCCCAAGTCCCAATATATTCCTAGACAGTGGATCTGAACATGTGGCTGACTTACTAACAGAGCTCAGCAAGTTCATCAAACAAGCATAGGAGAAAGGTATTACTTGGCCAACCTTATATGGTAAAATGATTCATCACAGAACAGTTCTTGAAGAACTGCAGCCTATGGGAAACCACATAGGATCAGTTTGGGAATGACAGCATCCCATGGGAGGAATCCCACGTTGGAGCAGGGGCAGAGAGTGACCGTGAAGGTGTGGCAGAGATAAACATCAGATAAAACTGAGCTAAATTTATGGAAAAGAGATTATTTTCCTATGATACAGAAAGATACATAGAAGTTTTGTGGCCCATTAAAATGAGCAAGACTTGACAGAGAACATCTTTGAGAATACAGTCCGAAGAGAAGCATGATGTGCATTTTAAGCCTGAATATATTCTTTCACCCAGAAAATATGATTTTTCTCCATTGGGAAATTATCCTGTTATAATAAAATTTAGCTTTGCTGTCGGAAAACCTTTTTACCACTTTATCACTCTTTTCTCTTTAAGAAAAAGATGCAGGCAGGTCTTCCTCAACTCTCTAGGGTGTTATCACAACCACGGAAAGAAATGACTAGTTCAACATAATGGGAGAGCTCAGGTTGGAATTTAACACAGTTCAATGAGCACAATGGGTATTCACTTGAGTTTCTGTAAAACATTTGCCCATTTATGTTTCCCAACAGGCATTGTTTTACAGACTTTATCCATATCGTGCCAATGGAAAGCAAAGCTGAGTAAAGTTAACTTTCCCAAACAGAAATGAAACAGAGGATAGTGTTAGTGCATGCTTTGTCTCAAGGAATTTTGAACCCATAAAATAAAAATATTTCTTACAGCAAATGGAAATATTGAAATTTTGCAAGCCAAATGGCACTCAGTAGATGTAAAAAGTAAAAGAATGTAAGTCTAGAACAAAGTCTTGAGATACTCTATTGAACTTAAAAAACTCAAATGAATTCAATGTGGGCCTTCTACTGCATCCAAAGTGACAAGTATTAACAGAGTGGCAGAAGCTCCCCAGATAAGTGACTCAATTATATCAGCATTACCATTAGCCACTCTTAATAAAACTAAAAAATGAACTAATGTAAGGATCAACCTGACAAAAGTGTCACTAAAGATCCTCCTAACTGAAGTTTAATTAAGATGGCATGAAGGAAAGCTAGACTCAAAACATTTTGTGATCGATATTGCAAAGAAATAATGGCACCTGTTCACATGCAATCCTTTGTTGTTTGTTAGACAAGTAGAACACATTGAAACTGTCGAGATAGGATTAGTAACTGCATTGGGTTTACGTGGCAGGTTTTGGTAGCGGGGGCCTGCAGGGGTGGCTTCTGTGAGAAGAGTCCAGAAGCTGCCCCATGTTCGATAAGGGCCAATTTCAGCCAGCTCCAAAGGGACCTGCTGCTGGCCAGAGACAAGCCAAAAAATGATGTTGGTTGCACATCAGAGAGTAGATTTAAGGGGGAAAAAATGTAGTGCAACAGCAGCTGGGAGAGAGAGGAGTGAGAACCAGCCCTGCAGCCCCCAAGGCCAGTGCAGCAGGAGGGCAGGAGGTGCTCCACGTACGCAGCACAAGTTCCCCTGTGGCCTGTGGAGAGGCCCCGGGTGGAGCAGGCTGTCCCCCTGCAGCCCATGGGTCCCACATGGAGCAGATCTCCATGCTGCAGCCCATGGAGGAGCCCCCGGTGGAGCAGGTGGATGTGGCCTGGGGGAGGCTGTGGCCCATGGAGAGCCCCCGCAGGAGCAGACCCCGGGCCGGAGCTGCAGCCCGTGGAGAGGAGCCCACGCAGGAGCAGGGGGTCTGGGGGGAGCTGCCGCCCGTTGGGACCCCGTGCTGGAGCAGTTTGCTCCTGGGGGATGGACCCCGTGGTACGGAGCCCTGTGGGAGCAGTTCTTGAAGAGCTGCTGCCTGTGGGCAGCCCATGCAGGATCAGTTCAGCAAGGATGGCATCCTGTGGGAGGGACCCCATGTGGATCAGGGGCAGAAAGTGACCGTGAAGAAGTAGCAGAGATGAAGTGTTAGGGACCGGCCGCAGCCCCCATTCCCCATTCCCCTGCACCACTTGGGGTGCTGGGGGTAGGGGGGAGAGTAAGGTGTAGAAGATGATGGATGGTGGAAAGGTGTTTTTAGTTTGCTTTTAGTTTTCCACTGCTCTACCTTGTTAGTAATAGGCAATAAATTATTTTAATCTTCCTGTGTTGAGTCTGTTTCACCCATGATGATAATTGTTGAGTGATCTCCCTGTCCTTATCTCAATCTGTGAGCCTTTTTATTTTATTATTTTTATTTTATTTTAATTTTATTTCATTTCATTTCATTTCATTTCATTTCATTTCATTTCATTTCATTTCATTTCATTTCATTTCATTTCATTGTCCCCAACATATTTTCTTCCTTTTTTTCTTTGAGGATGAGTAAGAGAGTGACTGTGGTGGAGTTCAGCTGCCCAGCTGGGTAAAACCACAACAGTAACTGATGGTAGACTTTCATTTACAAGTTGATGATGCATTCTTCATGAGCAGGCAGTTACGTTTAATTCCATGACAGCGAAGAAGACATGTTCAAATACACCTGAAGAAGAATAATTTCTTCATGGTACTGAGGAAGCTGCATGAGGAGAATGGGATATTTCAAGGCAATGCATCCACAATGTTGACATGTTCATTTTTTCCAAGGAGAGGGTAGCTGGGTCTGTTGCTTGCTCATTTGCACTAACTCATGTAGACGGTGTTCTCCAAGCAGCATGCCATGGTGATGTCATTCCTTATTCCTCTTCTGGACCAGATATGATCCTGGCCATAACATCACCATTCTTAAAAAGGTTTTTATTCAGATGGAAAGCTAAGTGATGATGAGATTAGAAACACAAAGTGAATCCCCCCCAAAATAAAAGATTAATCTTAAATAGGAATAAGCTTAAATCTCTTGCTTAGCCCTTTTAAATTCTGTGGGACGCTTTTAGAATTTTCCTGTTAACTTTCATGACCTAAATTTCTGGTTATATATGCAAGCTAAAGAAGAGATGTTTGGGGGAACTTTTGAAATTTAAGTGTGACTTTCCAGCTTCAAACACCTGAATATGTAATTTCATCGCCTAAATTTTTAAACCTTTAAATGGACAAATAATTTATCTTCACTAGTCTAATTTTTTCAGAGCAAGTGAAGCTTACCTGAGTTTACCTACAGACTACTTTATCCCAGAGATAAATTGACAGACATGTAACTTCTCTTGGTAATTATTCCTTTTAACAATTGAAATAATGTTCACCAGATAAGTGTGTTTGAGAATTATATGGGAACTCTTCACATGGCTGTTATCTACTTCTTTAAATGCATTTATGTTGTAGGTTTCCAACAGACTGCTGTCAAGATCAGAATCCCCTTGAATCAGGTGTTAAAACCTACAGTCTCTGAAGAGACTCAAGATTAAGAGATCTAAATACAGGAAGGTGGAAGACGTTTAATTCGTCATCTTTTCTTGCCCCACTTATTTTCGCTTTATTCATTATTGGTAAGGAAATGCAGGATATGAGAATAATAATGACAAATACATGTTCAACAAAGTAGAATAGCATCAGTGAATGGAAAAGAATGATATTCACATGAAAAAAACATGAAGGATTGTGTCAACATTGTCTCCATACAGGATCAAAAGAGAGAGTGGGGTGCTTCTAACAAGTGACTCATCTGCTACTTAAGTTATCTACAGAATAAATTGCCCTTTGGAGAGTAATATTTCCGAACTGATATGAGGAGTTTCCGCATGACTAAACTGGTCAAATCACATCACTTTAAGGAACAGAAAGAATTGCAGCCACATGGATCATGGACAAGTGTAGTACAGGAAAGCTAGGCAAACTTTTTGGAATATCTCATTTCTGCTGTTCTTTCTTAACATTTTAACTGGCAGTGTTTAATTTGCTAATTCTGAAAGTTTCATCTGTTGTTACTTTTTCTTTTCAGTAGTAAAGCTGTAAGGTTTTTCTTATCTGGACAGGATCTTGTGACAGTGTGTTTGCACAAGTTTAAAATGTGTTAGGTAAAATCCATATTTCTCTTTATAAATTTATATTACATTGCCTTGTTATTTCATGAATAATCCTCCCATACTTGTCTCTTAGTTTGACTGCTTCTTCTGAGTTAGTTGTTCTTTTTGTTGTAACTCTACACTCAGTAAATTTGTAAAATGACTCAGGGAGGAGTCAGACAATGGTGGGATTTTTTTTTTTTTTTTTTAATTTCAGTATGATAGTTTATTGTCGTGTGCATGGCTTTAACTCTGCCATGGGAATTCAGTGTAGCTAGCTTTGTTCTTTCTGTTCTTTCCTATGCAGTTGCAGCTTAGTATTTGTAATGTTAGCATGTATATCACCTCATTTCAAAATCGAAGCATTATCATTTGGGGTTTGTTCAAAATGCTAATGGTAGTGAATATTTTCTCATGTTGTTCAGTTCAGTAGATACAGTGTAACTGAGTTTCTGCTGTTTGCAATGACTGTCACATTGACCAGACAGGCTAAATCTCCACAGAATAACAATTAAAAACAAAATGGTAGCAGACTCCCATTTACTACAGAATGTCCATCTTGTGTCAACTGAGTATTTAGTTTGAAAAAAATGTTGGATGAGGAACAATATTAAGATTGGGCCTAAATAATAACTGAATTATGAGAAATATTGGCAGATTTCCCTGCAATTCATAATTTACTAGAGATTAAAGGTTTGCTTCACTTTATTTTAGAATGCTTTGAGGTTACTATAATTGAAATGACACAATGATTGTGGATACTGAGATCATATTAGTAAATACCAATAAAAGCAAACCACCTTTCCCTTGGGAAAACCATCAAAACTGCCACCAAAAACACCATTGTAGATACTATTATTTCTCAGAAATTGGATTAAAGACTTCGCAAATCAATTGTTCAAACTACAGTTTCTTTAATGAAGCTAAGATGGTTCTATAGCACTTTTAGGAAGCAATCTTAAAGAACTCACAAAGCACATCACAAAATTAGACGTTTGGACAGCCCCTTTTCTTCTTCACAGAACTATTTTCTTCCTTTATGTCTTTACCCATTCAGCAGATATGGCAAGAAATTAGTAAACAAACCGTTAATTTGTGGGGTCATATAGGAGATGCATCATCATGTATTAGGAAAGCTTGCTCTGTCACAGTCTTTTTCTTTTTCTTTTTTTTTTTTTTTTTTTTGATAACTGTTTCCAATTTCTAAATTTGCCAGTATTTTATAAGGACAACATTCTACTGTAGCAAAACAGAATAAATACATTATAAAATAATTGCTAAAGCAATGATATGCCACATCCTCTTCTTCTCTCTTTCATATTTTTTCTATCTGAAAGATTCATCTTCTGAAGCATAACCTTTTCTTCTGACCTTTAGAAAATTAAATAAAAATGAGGATTTTCCCTCCTCCTCACTTGCAGGGTGAAAAATGTGCCTATAATATGAAGCAAGATAGATTAAAATCTTCCTTAATAAGTTATCAAAACCTCCAGAATACTTCTGACAAAATCTCCTAAATATTTTTTTCCATCACTTGGGAATACGTGCAATTAAGGAAATTCATATCCTTAATGGGTTACAAGCTCAATCCATGATTAACATACACATCAACCTTTTTGTCTTCATGACAAGTCATTTCATTCTGACATAATTTGATGACACATACATTTTGATAGTAGCACAGAAACTAATCAAACAGGACATTTTAAAAGACAATTTATGCTAGCTTCTGTGATCTGTACTCTGTCAGAACCATGATCAGTGCTGCAGCCTCTTTCTAGGCCGGTTCACCAGTGTACATCTGCCCTCTGTCAGTAAACTATTTGTAGCTCTCATAAGGTGTTCATGTTTCATGTCCTTTCCTTACATACTAAGGTTTATGAACACCATTCTTATTAGCATGTTTGATTATCCTTAGATTGATTTCTATTAACTGGATCATTTCACAAGATTTTTTTCAAATCCTTTACCACAGGCATTTTTGTCAATGCAAATTTTGGCCAACATCTATGTTGTTTGTTTGTGGTGAAACATGAAAGAATAAGCCTCATTCCCCAAATAAATCAGATATCTATCTAGCTATCTCTCTGGCTAGATAAAAATTACCCAAGTCCTCAACTTAATGGAAAGAAAAAATAAAGGGGGATGGGGCAGGGGAGGGTGAATTCTTAGGAAAATACCTGCAATATGCAAAAATTATACGTCAAGAGCTTGACTGTGGGTAAAATAAACAGATTTTGAAATAAGCCAGATCAAACCTCAACCTATCCTTCAATATACTCCAAAAATCTGGAAGTATCCCTTATGAGACAGGAATATGCTGCTGTATTCAGGGATGAAATCTCCCCCTTTTTATTCTATTTAATGATACCTAAAACCCACAGTCAAGATTTCTACCGGCTTTAAATGAGGTAGGTGTGTGCTTTGAAATCTACAGGATCTGGAAATAGCACTTATTGTGTGGATTCCCTTGTCACCTGACTTCCTCTCACTCCTGAAAGGCTGCAATGTACAGAGAGATTACTTACTGGCATAGCTATAAGACATAAACCTTCATCTATACAGAGAGCTTCCTAAAAATGATCAAATGAAATCTAAACAAAATGCTGCTGCTGTCTAGTGAATTATTTAATTCACCATGTGTGAAAATGGGTCTCTTCAAAAAGAAGGAATGCAAGAAGCAATGAGCATGCAGTATGATACAAAAGTCAGCTTGTGCCTAGTGAAAGGCAGCTTGAACATATGCTGATATTCAGAGTGGGATAGCTACAGTTCATTCACATCCACCCTAAAAATATCATGCAACATATTGCTGAGGAAGTGGTAGGAGAAGAGCAGGCAGCAACAGCATTCATATCACTAGACCAGGAGCTCTGTTAGGAAGCTGGGAACTGAGAAGTGGTGATGAAAGTGGTGATGTGACCTTCATCTGCTCTTGAACAGATGAGCCTGCTGGTGGGTCATTGTCTTTCACTACTGCCACCCTCTCTAAAGAGAAAGAATATTATCAGCACCATTGTTTGTTACCAAGTGATACCTTTAAGGAGGACATTTAAAGACAAGGTTCATATAGATAATATTTTCTCTATGTGTGTCCTTAGAAGATAGGTAACACGATGACACTAACCTTAGCTTACAATGACAGGTAAACCTCTGAAACACAGTATTGAAAGAGCAGAAATTTCATACCAGCCTCTTTGTAAAAGAATCTCTTAGCTATATTTTATGCAAGTGTGTTTCATAAGCAGGAAAAGACTGGCTCCAGGAAAAGACTCTTGGAAGATTTTTCTTCTTTTTGCACTCAAATAAGGTTTATGGTTTTGCAGAACAATGCTGAACTGTTCTTTGCACTCCCCAGAGACTCCTTTATATCATCTCCTTAATGTCATCGTCTACAATTTATATATAAAATCACTGAGAAAAATATTGTAATATGGTGAAATAGAATTTCATCTATATGCTTTTGAATATTACTACTCTCTCTCCTTGATTTAAATATAGGCCACAATCACAGAAAAAAAGACAGATATTGTTGAAAACAAATGTTCTGAAATGCAGTCTACAAAAAGTCAGAGAAGGATTAATTGAGCTGTTTAGGACTGTGACTGTACCCCCTTTTGAGCATGTATTTTGCTAAAATAATTTGACACTGTTCTAGGTTGCAGGACATCTGAAGATGGCCTTTGTTATCTAATAATCTACAGCTGCCCCTGAGGAAAACCTTAGTTCTTGTAATCAAGTAATCACCTCCTACTGTAACCCATGTGTTTGTCACATCCAGATCTCAGGAATATGGCATTGTTGTGATGCCTGGGAACGCAAATAAAAGACAGCTCCTCATTTTCTTCTCCAGCCACTTCCAGAAATTGAACAAAATTATTTCACAAGGAAGGGGTAGCATTCAAAGATAAGATTATCTGAAAGTACCTTCAGGATGGCTGAGATATTTAATTTGGATGAATTCCTGTAATTTCCTTTCCACGAAGATGCGTGGAAGAAAACAACGTTTGCCTTTACACGGATTATTCCTCTTTTTTGCTTTCACAGACATTTTTGCTATGCATGGCATGGCCTATCTGAAGTGGTAAATGTGGGCCAGCTCTTCTGCTTTGATCTGCTGGAAGGAGTTTGATCTGCTGTGGCTTATTTTGGCCAAGCATTTCAGCTGGCCACAAGGCTTGTGCTCCAGAGCAGCTGCCACCAGACCCTTAAAAACACTCCCTGTCCCAAAATCTAGCAAACATCCTCAGAATGTTCCTTTAACTTCATTATTTTTTATTACTCACAACTACTGTATATGCTTTCACATCTGTTGTAGGTTTCTTGGTTTGGCTCTCTGCCTCACTCCCTACAACCTTTTTTCTTTCAATAGTTAAACTGCCAGGAGATGGATCCGTCAAACAGAATCCTTTTAATAGAAAAATGGATTTAAGTTCTTGAATTGTATTGCTTTGGCAGCTCTGATAAGGAGAAGACACACGCAGTGTGGTGATAATGTGGGAAAAACTTCATCGTCTGCTATTTCTCACTCCTTTGCTGCATTTAAATTATGTAAGAGTCTGCTTCCCTCTCAGCCTACTGCACCCCGCTTAGCAGCCTGCATGACTCTGCAGTTAATTCTTGCAGCTATTGTAATTCCCTTTTGAAATTATTTGTCAGCTCACCCTGCAGAAAAGGGCATGTCTGGAAATTGCCTTTTCTGCAGTTTCACAATGTCTGCGATTAGCCAGTTTAAGGCAGAGGATCACACTCGCAGGAATTGAATTTCCATACCTGACTAATAGTTCCTGTCTGCACTCCTATTTCTAGTGAGTTCCTCATGAAGCAGCAAGTTTTGGTTACAAAATTGTGAAAAGAGCTCACCGAGGAAAATAAAACTAAAATCAACACAAGTGCTGAGTGAAAACTGGATGTTAACATTCATGCTAAATCTCTTATGGTAAAGATTAAAGAGCATTTGTTCCTTGGTGATTTCTCATATAGTTTAACATCTTCTTGGGGAAGAGATTTGAATGTGGGTTGGTTTTTATTTTTATTTTTTGGCCATTTTTTTAGGTTCAAAAAATGCTACAGTAAGCCTTATCAAAACAAGAATTGTGAGAAAATGTGTGCAAAGGCACATGTCACTTTCCTCTTTTGGAAGGAATTGAAGCAGTCCAAAATCTTTGTAATGCAGTCAAGCAACAACAAGTCTCCTAAAATTCACATGAGAAAGGGCTGCCATTTTGAATTATGGGAATTGCACAACATTCTGTTTTGTGGATTCCCACAGGTGTTAATAAGTATTTTGACAGTCCCAGTAAGATACATAACATGCTTAATTTGCAGAGCAAAGTTTGGATGTTGATGTTTCTTTGCAGAATAGGAAGACAATAAGCTCAGTATTCTTATAACAATCTTGTAATAATATAAACCTTTCATAACAGAGTGCTAGTTTTGCTACTGAACTTTTTCCCCAGTGTATTACAGAATAGTAATTGGTATTTCATGTCCTTTTGGTTAGGACTACTTCGTGACAGGAAATTGTTTTTTTGATGGCTTAGTTGTTATTTTTTACAAATGTTATCAAGTCTTGTTGAAATGCATCAGAAGACTTAAATTGGTTTATGATCATAAGGGTTAATAGTTAGCATCTTCCATGAAAGTGCACAGCCCATGATTCAACTCTAAAATTAGTTCTGACAATTTCTGATTTAGAATCACCATGGGGTACAAGAAAAAAACAGATATGAAACAGATTCAGTTCCTTTATTTTTTAACCCCAATTTTGCGTGAGATTCTGTGTTCAAGTGAAATGAAAGGAACCATTTCTAGCAATTTCTGCTTGCACCAGTTGTGAAGAAGTAAGAATTTACAATTAAGAATCATATGCTCTTATCTTGAAGGGTGCTGGGTACATCTTGCAATTTGCTAAGTAACTTCAGTTCCCATAGAAACTAAATGGGATCAAAGGACACTCAGCACCTTGCTAGTGTAGACTGCTGGCTGACGACCAGCTTAGAAGTTTATTCGCAGATGTGTTACACCACTAACTGCTTTTATAAGAGAAGTTTTCCATTAGATAAACAACACTGAGGACTCTCTAAGGACACAGTGCTTGAAAGCATTTTGAAACCTGCAGGCCGAAATAGCATCTCTGTTATATGTTCAGCACATACCAAAAATAATAAAGAAGCAGTGTAGTTAGTGTGAATACCTTTCCCCACATACATATTTAAAGAAATTCTTTAGGACTACAGTAACTTTTTTTTTTTTTCAGTGATATTTTACATACTGGTCATGGAGAGCACTGCACCAATCTGCAGAGCTATCAGGATCACAGAGAACGTTTCAGCACTATGAAGCCAGCAACAACAGAAGTCAGATTTCCTATGCCATATTGCTTGCTGTAAGATGAAAAATATATAGCTTAATATTCAGAAAAAAAAAAAAGGCCGCTCCCACCCAACAAAACAAAACAAACAAAAACAAAACAAAACAAAACAACTCTCTATTTCCCCGTCTGTATTTTGCAACACAAACATGTCTAGCATGAGGCAGAATCACAAAGGTGGCAAACACCTGGAGTCATGGCACACAGAATGCAGATATCTCATGTGTTTATGCACATAGATGTACCCATTCTGGCTGTAATACACATGCTTTATGTGCTGTGGTGTAAATTTTCAACAATTCTCCACTCCATTGTGACACCCCTTCGTGACAGTTTAAATTCATGGGTCTCTGACACCAGCAGCTCTCACCCTTTCCAGTAGAAATTCAGGTGAGATTCATTTGGATAGCTACAGCACAGAGGCTGACAGATGATCTACTCACACCATATCAATGGAGACAAATAAGAGCCAGAATGGGAAATGTCTTGTACTGTAAAGCTGATATGAAAATCAATGAGGAAAAATGTACAATAGGAAAAACAACCAACCTCACCCTCTCCCACCCCCACAATATTTCTTCTTATTTAATATAGAAGGTATCCAATTAATTAACTATGCTATAGATGGGTAACTTATAGGTTTTTAAGACTAAATGAATCACACTTCCCAGCTGTCTGAGACTCCATATTCAAAGTCAACTGACACTTTATAACATATTTGCCTTTGTCTGTTATCAGAGTGACACTCTTTGGTGACCTGCGGGTGTGATCCTCAGCAGAAGCTTCTGAATTATAAAAAAGTCCCGGGTTTCTCTGAGGAAAGCAGCTCTTGAGCCCTGTGGGTGCTGCAGGGTAGGCTGGCTCAGCAGCTGCTGCTGGCATGCAGCAAAGCGCTTGCTGCCGTGACAGGCAGTCTGCCCTGCAGGAAAAAATGGGAGCTGCTTCTTCCGAGGGAATATTGGCTCTATCTCCTCCTGTATGAGGTGACAGGACCTGAATCTCAGCTCTGTAAATGGGAGGAAGCTGCTGTTTTGCATGGGGTAGCTTGTCTCTATGTACAAGGAGTGCGCAGATCTCATGTGCCTCTTGCTTTACTTCTCCTACTTAGAGTACTGTTTGTCTGCCTCAGATCTGTGGGTACAGCCTTGCATTGCTAGCAAAAGCATTCTGATTTGATGTATCATCCAGCCATAGAATAATTTAAGTTGAGAGGGACCTCCAGAGGTCTTGTAATCCAATCCACAGCTCAAAGCAGATCTAAGCAGAGCAGGTTTCTCAGGACTGTGTCTCACTGAATCTTGAACACCTCCAAGGGTAGTTCCTTTCACATCCTCTCTAGGCATCCCACTCCAGTATTTGAACCCCTTCATAGTAAAAATATTTTTCCTTCTGTCTAATCATGAAAGTATCTGGCTCTGTCTTTCTGTCCTCTGCAGGCAGCACTAAGGTGTCCCCTGAGCCTTCTCTTCTCCAGCACAAACAGACGGATCTTTCAGCCTCTCCCCAAATACCATGCAGTCCATCTAGTTCCCTGGTCAGCCTGCTGGTCTTAACTAGACTCACTTGAGAATATCAATATCATTCTTGTAACTGGAGAACATCCACCTAAACACAGCACTCCAGATTTGGTCTCTCAAGTGCCAATCAGAGGGGAAGGATCACCTGCCTGGATCTGGTGTCTACACTTCTTCCACTTTGTGTATTTGAAAATCAAGTCAGTCTTCTTAAAACAATGACAGCAACAAGGTCCTTAATATCTTCAGGACAACAGAAATAATTTTCTTTCCCAGTGCTTAAGTTGTTTTCAGCTTCAGTAGCAGGGATTCATAAACCTTTGTGGTAACACTAGTGAACACGTCTTCTAGTTCATGTCTCTACACATCCTGTGGTTCACCCAGCTCTCATCCAGCAAAGAGATCTTCTCATTCGTTCTTGTTATCTCATCCTTCTTCAGGATTCCTGATTTGTTAGTTCCTTGAAGCATGTAACAATGATCCCATGCCCGCCCCCCCCCCCCCCCCCCCCCGCCCCCCTCCTTTCTCCCTTCCACTGGGACAGCTCTGCTTGACTGGAATTTGAGTCAGCAAGTGAGGAGGTACTTTGTAGGTATGCAATAAGAAAGAAGAGGAGAGGAGAGGAGAGGAGAGGAGAGGAGAGGAGAGGAGAGGAGAGGAGAGGAGAGGAGAGGAGAGGAGAGGAGAGGAGAGGAGAGGAGAGGAGAGGAGAGGAGAGGAGAGGAGAGGAGAGGAGAGGAGAGGAGAGGAGAGGAGAGGAGAGGAGAGGAGAGGAGAGGAGAGGAGAGGAGAGGAGAGGAGAGGAGAGGAGAGGAGAGGAGAGGAGAGGAGAGGAGAGGAGAGGAGAGGAGAGGAGAGGAGAGGAGAGGAGAGGAGAGGAGAGGAGAGGAGAGGAGAGGAGAGGAGAGGAGAGGAGAGGAGAGGAGAGGAGAGGAGAGGAGAGGAGAGGAGAGGAGAGGAGAGGAGAGGAGAGGAGAGGAGAGGAGAGGAGGGGAGAGGAGGGGAGAGGAGGGGAGAGGAGAGGAGAGGAGGGGAGGGGAGAGGAGGGGAGGGGAGGGGAGGGGAGAGGAGGGGAGGGGAGGGGAGGGGAGGGGAGGGGAGGGGAGGGGAGGGGAGGGGAGGGGAGGGGAGGGGAGGGGAGGGGAGGGGAGGGGAGGGGAGGGGAGGGGAGGGGAGGGGAGGGGAGGGGAGGGGAGAGGAGGGGAGGAGGGGAGGGGAGGGAGAGGAGAGGAGAGGAGAGGAGAGGAGAGGAGAGGAGAGGAGAGGAGAGGAGAGGAGAGGAGAGGAGAGGAGAGGAGAGGAGAGGAGAGGAGAGGAGAGGAGAGGAGAGGAGAGGAGAGGAGAGGAGAGGAGAGGAGAGGAGAGGAGAGGAGAGGAGAGGAGAGGAGAGGAGAGGAGAGGAGAGGAGAGGAGAGGAGAGGAGAGGAGAGGAGAGGAGAGGAGAGGAGAGGAGAGGAGAGGAGAGGAGAGGAGAGGAGAGGAGAGGAGAGGAGAGGAGAGGAGAGGAGAGGAGAGGAGAGGAGAGGAGAGGAGAGGAGAGGAGAGGAGAGGAGAGGAGAGGAGAGGAGGGGAGAGGAGGGGAGAGGAGGGGAGAGGAGAGGAGAGGAGGGGAGGGGAGAGGAGGGGAGGGGAGAGGAGGGGAGAGGAGGGGAGGGGAGGGGAGGGGAGGGGAGGGGAGGGGAGGGGAGGGGAGGGGAGGGGAGGGGAGGGGAGGGGAGGGGAGGGGAGGGGAGGGGAGGGGAGGGGAGGGGAGGGGAGGGGAGGGGAGGGGAGGGGAGGGGAGGGAGGGGAGGGGAGAGGAGAGGAGAGGAGAGGAGAGGAGAGGAGAGGAGAGGAGAGGAGAGGAGAGGAGAGGAGAGGAGAGGAGAGGAGAGGAGAGGAGAGGAGAGGAGAGGAGAGGAGAGGAGAGGAGAGGAGAGGAGAGGAGAGGAGAGGAGAGGAGAGGAGAGGAGAGGAGAGGAGAGGAGAGGAGAGAGGAGAGGAGAGGAGAGGAGAGGAGAGGAGAGGAGAGGAGAGGAGAGGAGAGGAGAGGAGAGGAGAGGAGAGGAGAGGAGAGGAGAGGAGAGGAGAAAGAAAGAAAGAAAGAAGAAAGAAAGAAAGAAAGAAAGAAAGAAAGAAAGAAAGAAAGAAAGAAAGAAAGAAAGAAAGAAAGAAAGAAAGAAAGAAAGAAAGAAAGAAAGAAAGAAAGAAAGAAAGAAAGAAAGAAGAAAATATTTAGAAACACCTCAATTTATTCATTGTTTTCTCAATAAAAATATGAAAGATCCCTATTCAAGAAAATGTAGCACTGCCACTAACCACTTGTTACCTGAAAAAAAAGTCTGCTGAATGTGGTTTTCACCCCTTTTGGGTGCAGCTCCCATGAGGCACACAGCAGCTTGTTGAGCTTTTTATTATGCAAAATAGAGCTGTAATTTTGCAGGCAAGCATCTCTGCTTCAGTCCTTTCTGATAACATGCTTGCTGGGTGGTTGTACATGGTACAACTGTACCATGTTGTGTTGCAATTCACTTTTAATATGGTGAATTAAACAGAGCCAAGGATCATTTTATCCCTGTCCCCTAGCAAATACTGCTCTGACTGTTTCCTGACACACTCAGGGGATGACCAAAAGCCAAAGGACAGCTCACAGTACTGTGACAGTGTGTAACAGTGTGTGAGTACTGTTACATTCTTTTGGGGACTATGAGAGCTTAACAGTGTAGGCAGGAAGACAATTTGGTCCCAGGTTCAAACAACATTCTGTAGTACCACTTAATGTAGAAGTACAGAAGCAGCCAGTGAATCTTCAAGAAGAAGGAGATGTATCCTAATTGAAATGGGGAATATAATAAAAAAATAAATAAATAAAAAATCCAGGACTTTTGCCTGTCTCAAAATAACCAAACACACAAAAATAAAATAATTAATAAATAAGTCAATTAATTTATGTAAACTGTGAAATTGTGCTGAAATAGTTTTATTTATAGGGCAGCTTTCTCTGAATGTGTTTCCACAGATTCCTGAATCAGTCGTCTGTATTTTTCCTCACCTTCCTAGTGCGAAAAATTCACCAATTCTTGTTTCACCTGCTCATACTGTTTGACATTTTCCTTATATGAAGGAGCTTCCAGGACTGTTTTCATAGAATCACAGAATATCCAGAGTTGGAAGGAACCCACAAGGATCATTGAGTCCAACTCCTGGATTCACACAGGACCACCCCAAATCAAACCGTATATCTAAAAGCATTGTCCAAATGATTCTTGAACTCTGGCAGGCTCAGTGCCATGCCTGCTGGCCTGGGGAGCCTGTCCCAGTGCCCGACCACCCTCTCGGTGAAGAACCTTTTCCTAACACCCACCCTGACCCTCCCCTGTCCCAGCTCCATGCCGTTCCCTCGGGTCCTGTCGCTGTCCCCAGAGAGCAGAGCTCAGCGCCTGCCCCTCCGCTCCCCTCGTGAGGGAGCTGCAGGCCGCCATGAGGCCTCCCCTCAGTCTGCTCTGCTCTGGGCTGAACAAACCAAGTGGCCTCAGCTGCTCTTCATACGCCTTGTCCTCTAGACAGTTCACCATCCTTGTAGCCCTCCTTTCGACACTCTCTAATAATTTTATGTCTTTCTTATATTGTGGCACCCAAAACTACACACAGTACTTGAGGTACACCAGCGGTACCTCTGGGTACACCAGAAGTATACCAGAGCACAGTAGAGTGGGACAATCCCTTCTCTTGACCAGCTAGCAATGCCATGCTTGACACACCCCAGGGTACAGTTGGCCCTCCTGGCTGCCAGGGCACGCTGTTGAGTCGTAGTCAAACTACCATCAACCAAACCCCCCAAATCCCTTTCCACTGGGCTGCTCTGCAGCCTCTCACCCCCTAGTCTCTCTATCTATCCAGGGTTGCCCCATCCCCCATGCAGATTCCAGCACTTGCTCTAGTTGAACAAATTTAATGTGGTTGGTGATTGCCTAGCCCTCTAATTTGAACCTCCCTCCCCACTTTTTTTTCCATTTTGGATGAGTTCAGATGTGAGTCAGTGTTTTTTATTTTATTTTATTTTATATTTTATTTTATTTTATTTTATTTTATTTTATTTTATTTTATTTTATTTTATTTTATTATTTTATTTTATTTTATTTTATTTTATTTTTCCTTTTTTTGTTGTTTTGTTTGATTTTTTCACCATTAATCATTCCCAGCTGAGATCAGAATTCATCTGGCTCAACTTGTGACTTGAGGGTAATTATAATAATGTGGATACATTTCATCATAAATAATTATTTAAATGGTTTTCACTTTTGCTACCATATTATTGAATTTTTACTGATTATTTTTTCTTTTTACTTGTTACATTTCTCACACTCTCACTTCAGAATAAGTGAGATATTATTCAAAAGCATTTTGATCTACCTTTCACCATGGATGCAATTTTCAGAGTTGTCTTCAGCTGCACACTATAATCTACCTTTATCTATTTCTCTATTTATAATATTTATTATTGCCAATTTGTATAATCTGCCAACATTCCTCAACTGTTATCTTTATAAATAAAGTTTTGTGGAAGTATAACGTAAAATAATAGGCTTCTTTCTGTCATGAATCTTCTCTAGGATCTGAGATATACATTCAGATATACATTATATCTGAGATATGAAACTAAACGTGCCATATAGAATATGACAGATAGAAAACTAGCGGTGTTAATAAACAACAAGCTCTCTGGTAATTATTCATGTACCAGTAGATCAATTCAAGCTGGTCACAGTTTCTGAGCAGGATTTTTAGACAGAATTTGTACCTGTCATTTAAAATATTTTTATTTTTCTCTTTATTTCTCCTACTATTATAAGCTCTTATTTTCATTCAAATAGAGCTACAATTTTTGATCAAAAATTGTTTTGAGGAACTTTGATTCATAGGAGAATCAAGAGAATTAAGAGAATGTAGGAGAATTAGGCAAGAGTATATGGTAGAAGATAAGAAAATGTATTTAACAGAAGCAAAATGCAGCAATTCTTGTCTATTATCACAGCCTTTACCTGTTCTCAACATTTTCATATATTTGAGATATACAAAGAACTGTATCTGAAATAAACACATTTCCTTCCAGAAAAACAAAAACACCATTCCCAGTACTAACAAGGGAAAACAGCTATGAAATTCAACTGGATGTCATTCACATGGGAGTTAGCAGCTGGTTCAGCCAAGTGATCTAATATCCAGACAGGAGACAAAATCCAGTGCAAAGTGAGGTGAAAGAAAGGTCATAGTAAGTACTTATAGAATAACTTGTATGAACAAAAGTTTCCTCTTAATCAGTATCATTGATTAAGTGTCCAGAGCACAAAGGCTTTGATTTTTCTGCAATATGGACCTTTTTATTGTAAGTGTGCATCCGGTCATTACATGTGTAAATGCAATAACCTTTCAGTTAGGCTGTTATCTTTAGTGATGCTCAACAGCAACAGTCATATCTTTACTTCTGCAGTTTCTTCTCATTAGTTTTTTAAGTGTTGTTTTTTCCTTCTTCTCAAACTTTGAGAAAGGACAAGAAGGTATGCTAAGTTCATTTCCTTTATTGCATTCATTGTTTAGCCTCGTATTATCATTTCTGTTCTCACTAATTTACTCTTCTGTCTAAAATCACTAATCCTAATTTCTTTCACAGGGAGGACTTAAAAAATTGTTGGTGATCATCTCTGAACATTTCCTTAAAAAATGTACCTGAAAGTGAAATTTCATTTTTTTTGTTTTGTTTTGTTCTTTTTTTGACAAAGTGCCATATTTACTTTTAGATCTTCTGTGCTGTGAAGTAATTTACAGACACTGGAGAGTGGACACAGAATAACTATTTTCAAGTGTGACTACTTGAAAGGTAAAATTTGACAGTTTCATAGGTACCAATCTGACCTCCATGGCTACTTTGCAGAGAATTTGACCCACAAGTGAGGCCAGTTTTAAAATCAAATGCTACTAGTGAGATATATAGCAGCTGCCAGGTTTAACTCTTTGCTGCAGCTGCTGTCAGAGGCAGAACAGGAAGAGAAAAGGGCAGTAAAGTACAATGTGCCAAAGTAATGACAGATGGCTGCAGCACAAATGGAGAAAAAATATGTCTGAGCTCTGAGTGAAAACAAAGAATTGCTAGTGTTTTACCCTACACAGCAGACTGTGCAAATGGAAAGACTGCAAACGTTAATGGAATCTGTGCTGAAGCATTTAATAAAGATGTCAATCCTTTTTAAAATGAATTCTCTACTCCATATTTATTTACACATCCTCATTTTTTTGGTTTGTATTTGCATTTCTTTTCATACACTCAGTGTTGTTTTATCTCGCCAAAAATACATCTTATTTAAAAATATATAACTGTTATCCCAAAACAAATAGTTGCAACCATTAAATGACAGCACAAAACATATTTTTGACTGTTTTTCCCCTTTGTCTTAATTTCTTCTGTATTTGCCATTTAGTTCATACACAATAGGAATCCTTTTAATACCTTAAAGATTTTATTGATTGTGTGAGAGAATAGCCAAAATATTCTGCATGAGAGGCATGAAAACTCTCCACTGAGGATCCACATTTCATTGGAGAAGTCTACTCAGCATGTTTACATCCTACACGTGCTGCTCTGGGGGTCTTCTGAACCAATCGGTAATTACTGTCAGTGTACATCTACCCAGACCCATCAATCTGGCTGTGCAGCTTGTGGTGACTGCTTCTTGAACATGGCCTGTTTACCATTTGATCTAAAAGGATACATGAATTTCAGAGAGGAGGAAGACAGAAGTTACCACCAAGGAGCAAAGCTTTTTGTCCATCTTTTCTGATACCCTGGGATAACAGCTGGTAAAGCTAGAAAATCTTACTGGCTCTGCAGTTCAGAAAAAGTAGTCTGTGAAAAGGAAGATGGAATATGAAAAAAAAATATTTCCAAATAAAATAATAGCAATCTATTTTACCACGAGAGACTGCATAAAACTGCAGAAATGTTACCAGTAAGCATGGAAACCTGAGCAGGGCAGTTGGACCAGATGACCCTTAGAAATCCCTTCCAACCTCAATTATTCTATGACTCTGTGAAGCATCTTTCCTTTTTGAAGACTTCCTCTGTGGATGCAACCTGACGTTTAAGGGAGCAGTCTCACCACCTAACTTTAGAAGCTGATATCCGTAAAGAAATGATTCAGATGAAATTGAATGAATCATTTGTGAAGATATCTGTCTGTCTCCACAGACTATACAAAGAATCAAGACAGCTAACTTATGCTTTGTCTCTAAATTGTTGAAGTTAAGTGAGACCTTTTTAATTCTTTTTCAGAGGCATTCAGCTCATTTTCAGTCTGAATCCCTTTCACACCCCTCGTTATTCGCAAGGAATCTGGCCCACCTTTCTGAACATTAATGATCTCCTTTTTTTAACATAATTGACCATCATCTTTGTATTTGTAGCTGCCACCTTATGCATTAAAAAAAAATAAAAAAAATCACCCTGGCTTAATTATTTTGAATAGCTTACTTAATTTCACTACAGCATCATGTTCCCTAGCAACCCCATACAGCCCTGACAGGCATGTAGGATTATTAAAGAATGTGTTTTCTTCAGAGGAAATTAAGTCACCACTTGTGCTTGCTGCTCCAGGTTTTCCTTCTAAGAAAGTGTTCTGTCTTTCAAATCATTCTACAAAATTATCTCACAGCTCCTTAAGAGTGTCTATCAAAAACTACATTGCCCACGTGGTAATGGTAGCTATGCAAATAGATAGGATGTTGAAATGACTTAGATAAGAATCAAATACACCTAAGCCAGAAGTTCTAGAATGACCAATTCTAATCTATGTAATTTGAGCATACTTAATGCATTCTGGTATTCCTTTTGGACACTTTTTAACATTTCTGTGGGATACTCAGTAACATCTTTAAAATAAAATAAAATAAAATAATTTTTAAGCTAAAATAAAATAAAAAATAGAGATGATAGAGACAAGTGCCTTAATTCTATGAGCTGGCTTTAGGATTTAAACAGATTTTATTTTTAATTTTGACTTTTGCAATTTTATATTGAATATTTTTCAGTCTACTGTCATTCTTCCTAGCCATATGGAAGAACTGGAGGAAAAGCTAAACTAGAGCAGCTCTATTTAAGTTTTCCTTAAGTTATTTCAAAATATAATTACCATCCAATGGTTTAAATCAAACTTCTTCTGTTCTCAGGACAGACTGATGCAGGATAACCTTTCTATAAACATGGTTATTTTTATCTAAGAACATTCTGAAACGAATTATATTTTCAATCATTACACTTCATACTGATTTATTTTTTTTTGACTCCCTAACTAAAACAACACTGAAATAAATAGATGAAGATGGCAGTTACTTCAGTTTCAGGTTAAAGGGTTTCATACTCCAACAGTGAACAATCCATAGCATTGAGAACATGTTTGTGTGAAAAGTTGTGTTTAGTTGAAACTTAGTTTTTTATGTAAAACAGAACATGTAATTATCCTTGTTATCCTGACAATCAAGAATGATGTCATTCTTGAATGGCCATCCTGCCATGCTTCCCAGGCACTCTGATACAGCTTTTCCCTTTCTAGTTGCTGGACCAGATTTGGGCTAGGCTCAATAGACTAGACCATGGAGAAGTTTACACAGACATTACTCTTTGTCACTCTGAATCTGACACTTTAAAAAATCAGGCCATTTTTCAGATGTCTAATGAAGATGTCTAATGAAGACTGATGGTAATTTGGGGAAAAAAAGATATCTGACAAGATTAAGGGGTGAAAGCATCCATTTCATCAGAATTTGAAGTGATTTGGGAGTTTAAATTATAGCAGATTTTTCTATCATTTTCAGGTTAAATATAAGTCTATATTTTTTGAAGATTGGTAGATATCTTTGCTTATATTAATGAAGTCAGTTTTATATATACTGTTTAATGCTTCAATATTGAAACAGATCTTAACACAGAAGGCTTTCCTATGACATTTGAAGGCAATATTAGGATTATGTGGACTCTACCATAGGTACTGATAATGTTTAAAACAGTGCATGTTCTAATAAATGAGAAGGCACTCTACCTTATGTTGTATTTCAGTTCATCATTCTCAAATTTTACCTCCAGTGATGCTTATATAAGACTTTTCCTGTTAAATCACCTCAACATGTCAACTTCTTGATCAGCCATTCTCTGGTTCTCTAGTAAGAAATCACTTCATACTCTAAGAGTCTGACTCCTTTCAGAGAACTGCTGTAAGTTTGGCACATGTACCTGCTTTCTGACTGGAAAAATAATTCAATAGAATATTCACTGCATTATGCATTCAAGAAAATTCAAATCATATATATTATTCATTGAAGGCTATTTAACCAGCTCTGTCATTGTCTAACTTACCTTAACATTCATTTCAGCACTTAATTTATCCCTTAAAGGTTATTTCATAATTACATTAACCAAGGGAGTTATATAAAGCAATGATTGCAATCTTTTGCATTTCTATTGATCCTTCCACCATCAATCTATCTTAAAATGTTCTTCAACACTTTTTTAGGCCATGCAACGGTCCTTAGAAGCCCATAAAGGACATTAGAGACATTGATATTTTTAACAAAGAGAAAATGCATGGAAAACTATTATTTCCGATAAGGAAAAACTATTTATAAAATGAGATTTTAAAAATTTTTAAAAATAAAGGAAAAGAGATATTTAAAATAGCAGCAATTTCATTTCAACACCTGAACTCTCATTTCTCATTTTGATAGGGAAAAAAAGAAAAAAAAAAAAGAAAAGCTGTTAAATAATGTGAAAATGAAACAAAAATGTAACAACTTGTTAAGTGTTTTTTGTTTTTTTTCCTTAAGCCTCATAAAGAGAAGGTAATCTTTTCTAAAAATAACTGTTTACCAAATCTCTTCAACTACCAAAAAAGTTTTCAAAGGAAAGAATGTAAAATATTTAATCCTCCTAACATTTGGAAAGCTTTTTTTTTCATAGGATAATATAAGACAGTCATCTCAAAAGGTCAAATTTTAAGTACATTCATCACTCTCTGATATTTTAAATAACACAATCTTTTGCCAAGAATAGACATGTGGTACCTGTGGGCTGATAGTAGCTTTTTCATGTCAACTTCTGCATTAGTCTTAATCAGAAGTCAGACAAAAATCTCCAGACCTTACCCAGGAACAAATTAATTTTGCTACCTCATCTTAGACCATGTCTCTTTCCTTTCGGTAGCACAACATTCCCAGTGGCACGTGGCAGCACTTTTCAGTTTTCAGTATGGAAAAGCATCCTCCACCGAGTCACCAGACTCAGGTCTTTGGCAATTATCTGTTCTGCATCAGTGAATGGGCAAATCTCCTGGTTCCATCTTCTTGCCATCTGATGACAGACTTCCAGGGATGGTGACACAACCACTTCCCTGGGCAGCCTATTCCAATGCCTAACGACGCTTTCAGTAAAGAAGTTCTTCCTAATATCCAACCTAAATCTCCCCTGATGCAACTTTAGCCCATTCCCCCTCGTCCTGTCACCAGGCACGTGGGAGAATAGACCAATCCCCACCTCGCTACAGCCTCCTTTAAGGTACCTATAGAGTGCGACAAGGTCGCCCCTGAGCCTCCTCTTTTCCAGGCTAAACAATTCCAGCTCCCTCAGCTGCTCCTCGTAAGCCTTGTTCTCCAGAACCCTCACCAGCTTCGTCACCCTTCTCTGGACTCTCTAGAGCACCTCCATGTCCTTCTTGTAGCGAGGGGCCCAAAACTGAACACAGTACTCCAGGTGCAGCTTCATCAGAGCTGAGTACAGGGGGACAATCACTTCCCTAGACCTGCTGGCCACACTGCTTCTTATGCAAGCCAGGATGCTCTTGGCCTTCTTGGCCACCTGAGCACACTGCTGGCTCATATTCAGCCAACTATCAACCAGTATTCCCAGGTCCTTCTCGGCCAGGCAGCTTTCCAACCACTCATCTCCCAGCCTGTAGCGCTGCTTGGGGTTTTTGCGCCCCAGGTGCAGGACCCGGCACTTGGCCTTGTTGAACTTTATACAGTTGACCTCAGCCCATCAGTCCAGCCTATCCAGATCCTCCTGCAGAGCTGTTCTACCCTCGAGCATATCGACACACACACCTAACTTGGTGTCATCTGCAAACTTACTGAGGGTGCACTCGATCCTCTCATCCACATCATCGATACAGATATTAAAGAGAACTGGCCCTAGTACTGAGCCCTGGGGGACTCCACTAGTGACCGGCCTCCAACTGAATCTAACTGTACATCTAACTGTACAACTCTAAGCATCTCATCAAATTTCATCATCTGGGCATTACCTCCATAGTCAAATTGCAGAAATGTAGAAATATAGCTCAGTTCAGTCACAGTATAGATATCTGACATCATTTGGGTGTCTTAGGGCCAGTCATGACCAGACTTAGCCAGATGAATGTTTCCCAGATACTGCAGACACTTGTGGATGTCTCATGTATCACAGGATATCTCAGATCACACAAATTAGCCCTCTGTAGACAGCTAAGATTCCAGACAGTAACTTCTCTTAGTTATTTTATATAACCACTTTCAAAGTTGTTCCCATGTCTTTCTGTTGCTTGTAGAGTGAATCTCATTTTTCTGTTGGGACTAAATGGGTAAAGTCAAATAAAGTCCTATGCAAAGTGATGTAGAATTAAGAAATCCTTCAGTGAAATCTCTAGGCGTGTGTTTTTATTAAACAAACAGAAGAAATGATAGATATAAAATACATAAATCTTTTGTTATGAATCGAAACTATAAATACTTATGCATGTGAATCATTATGTGTTGTAAAAATGCAGATAATATGGCTTAAGCTTGATCTACAAGAGTGTTATTTCAAGACCAACCTTTCTGCAATGTTGTTGTTTGGACTGTAAATAAATAAAGAAATAAAAAGTAATAAAACTCTGAATGGCCAACATCTTGCTGAAAAATCCCTCCACATTTCAGATTAGTATAAGTTACTGTGGTCTTTCTTGTACTCCTTGTATGTTCATTCCATACATATGTTTATACAATTAAGATTACTTGTCATGAACAAGAGCAAGAATTTCTAACTCCCACAGTTAAAATCTGTCCTTGTGCACATAATTAGTCCAATAATTTTTGGAAAATAAAGATCTGCTGTGCAGGTGAAACTGGGATGTAAATGCTGCAAAATGGACATACACTCCATACATTTGAAGGTAAGTTTCAAAGGCAAATTTTCTGATTACGCTTATGAATTTAACAACCAGCCAGTAAATCAGACACTGAGACAGAAGGGAGACAAGCAGAAGTAACATCCCAGATCTCAGTTTGGGATTCAAGCCTCTCCAAAATTTTCTAGCATTTCAGTTGGTGGACAATTTTGTTTCTCTCTTTGTAATGGATTATAATAGAAAAATAACATGTTTTGATAAAAAAAAAAAGGGGGGGGGGGGGGGGGGGGGGGTGGAGAGAAGGGGGGAAGGGGAAGGGAAGAAAAATTAGCAATACTCCAGCAAGGGTCTTAACAACACAAATCCAGCATCAAAGCTATAGACATGTTTGATGCTAGTGGCTTATCTTTCACACTAATTTATTAATTTTGAATGCTGTGCATGTTATACAATGATCTGTTCTGTGGCGAAGCTATCAAAGCTTAGACAAAGAGATCAAAGAAAGCCTTTAATGTAAACGAGCATGAAGGGTGCTGTATTTCTCTTAATTTTTATGTCTGGCTTTCCAGTTTACAATGACATTAATATAAAGGACCCTTTAAGAGTACAAAAGATATATTTTCTTTAGGTTGCCTGCTATGGAAAGTTCCTGTTGTACCACTTTTAAGAACTCATCTTCAGATAAAAAGAGGTTATTTTTACAGGAAACTGACTTCGTGCCTCTTTAAAGCTTGAGTATTTGAATAACGTGACATATTTCCTCCTGTGTTGCATATTAGCTAGCTCATATTTTGACAAAAATTTTGAGGAGACTTAGTATTGCTATTACTTCATAGATCTATTTGTGTTGTTATTATATTCAATAGGAATTTTACTTCAGACCCTATTAGGAAAGGAATGAAGTTACTGTGAGAGCAGAGAATTTTATTCTGAACTGAATCACTCTTCCACCACAGAAGGCTTAGAGTATTTAATATATTGCTGTAAAATGATCTACTTTCAAAAATTGCCAGAAAATAAGGATATTTCCTTGGGAAAAATAAAACTAAAATAAAAATAAAAATAAAAATAAAAGTAAAATAAAATAAAATAAAATAAAATAAAATAAAATAAAATAAAATAAAATAAATAATAAAAAGCAAAAAACTTTTTTTTTTATATACATTACTTGGAATAAGTAAAATATTGATATAAGAGCATTGTTTGATACTGCCATATGTCATATACTCATTAAATCTTATGGGATTATTGTTATGATTACTGAGGACTGCAAAGGATCTAATTTATCTAACATTATTATCTGGCTCACTTCTAGACCACTACATCTCAGGGAAGAAAAAGCACAGCTACTTTCAGTCTTGTAAATCCACATTGGTGTTTTCTTTTCCTTCCTGGAACTTCCTTTTGGCATTACTGGTATAATCAAGCACCTGAGTTAAGCAGGTACATGTTCTCTTCCGAAAAGGTTCATAAAAAGTAAATAAGAATATAAGTTTTCCCACTGAATATGTTGAATCTTTTGCTTCTGCTTTAAACTCAACTTGATTTAGTTTTCTGATGTGTGTAACGGCATGCAGCACTGCTGTGAGCTCTCCCCAGACCTGCACTGCAGTATGCTTCTGTTGTGTGAGAGCTGAGAAGCATGCTGAATGCAGGCAGAGTCTGCCTATAAAAATCTTATGACAAAATGACTCATCATTTTTTTTGTGCTTTTCTCTTTATTTTTGACAAGGGTGAATGAACTAGTGTAAGGGATTTGAAATCACTTCCATCTCTCTCTGTGCTTTTCCTGTTAATGTTTAACTTTTAGTCCTTCTTGTCATCTTTAGCGTAGTGTCAATTTTTAATCAAGCTAGTATTTTCTAGTACTGCAACATTTTAGACTGAAGATACTTACTTTAGGATATAGATGAATAATCTCTATTGTCCTTTTAATAGCATTAGCATTTTTCACTGCACGTGAACATACCTGAGAAGAAACAACAACAACAACAAAGAAAGCTTTGTGTCTCATTCCTTCATCTGCTACTACAGTGACCTTTCCATGCGTTATTACCTCATTTTTTTTGCCTTAGAAATAAGCAAAACAGTACAAACATCCTCTGTAAATGAATTTGATAATAATAAATGATAATCATTATATACATTTTTGATATCACACCTACATTCTGACATATTTTTGGTTAAAACTAAAAACATTAAACTAAACTAAAAACACCTCCCCCCCCTCTTTCCTTCACAGGTTCAACTTCACTTTTTCATTCCCAGCTCTTCTACCTCCCCCCTGTCAAGCAGTGCAGTCAGTCCATAATGCTTTGTCTCCGTTGCTCCACCCTTACACCCTTCTCTTGCTTGAGCATAGGGTCAATCCCGCAGGCTTCAGTTCTTCCCCAACTGCTCCAGCATAGGTCTGTACCACGGAGGGCAGTCCTTCAGGAAGACACTGCTCCAACATGGGTCCTCCATGGGATGCACAGTGTGCCCCATGGGTGTCCCCATGTCCCAGAGAGGATATCTGCTCTGACATAGTACTCCAAGGGAGGGCCCACCTCTGTCTGACCTGGGAACAGCCACTGGTTTCTTCTCACAGAGGTCACCCCTGCAGCCCTCTGATACCAAAATCTTGACAGGTAAACCTATGCAGAGGTTTACTGGGAAAAGGCAAGTTCTGGAGCAGCCACAGAGGAAACCCTCTGAGTCTAGACTGGCAATGTAGCATGCTTGTTTTTTTAATGTTCCTATGTGAATGGGATCAAAAGAGTACAATTTATGCTGTGTTTTAAAGGGTGTTCTATTGTATTTTACATTTACATGGTGGTTATATGTAGTTATAAATGTACACTATGGTTATTCTATTATTCTAAGTAGTTTTTCGAATTATTCTGAGTGGAGAATTTGTTATAGCCATCAGTAGAGTTTTCTTAGGCATAACTATCTCATTATAGATACCTAAAATGCTTATGCCTTGGTGATCAAGAGTGAACAAATGACTTTCTCAGATGTAGATATTTAGAGTGAGCAAGATGAATTGTGATGTTTGCATTAGGGGTGGCAACCAGAAACATAAATGATGGTCATGAACTCATGGATATATAGGGGTCCATTTGGGACATGGACTATCCAAGTTTAAGGTTTGTTTGGAAGCTCACTATGACTGGATCACATTGTCAGAAATGCTGCTTTCTGTAATAAAATACAGCTGGTAATAACACCATACCAGTCAGTCTTAAACCGTCGAAGCTACTATAAATGCTCTCTTCCGCACAGTCAGCACTTTGGGTAAGCAACCTTCTTAGGTGTAAGCAAAGCGCTCATCCCATAAAAGTAACAGTCTCCCAACAAGCCATTTGCACTTTTGTTTGGGTCAATAGTATCTCAAAATTTTATGGTTATGGATGGTTTGCTTTCAACCACAACAAGAAGGCCAAGATCTAAAACACTATTTGAATACAAGATGACACTGGTTGTTCCTCAGCAAGTGCAAGATTTGTGTGGAATCAATGTCCCTTGCTGTAAAATGGCTTAATCTCTCCCAGTGGAACAGGAAGACATACGGGGGCTCGTTGAGCTTGTTTTCTTTTAGCAGACTTCTAAAGTCATAAAGATTGTTTTCAATGATTGTTTTCTGTTTGTCTTTGCTGAAGCTCTCAAACATATCAGAGCAAAGGTAATTATAGCTGTGAAGCTCTGGTGAGTTGTATCTATCTTTTGTTTAACTAAACAAGTGAATTTCTACAGTTCACAGAGAATAACTGTATTGGAAAAAAGAAAAAAAAAAAAAGCCATCTCTGGCTACTTCATTTCCTATCACATCTGCCAGCTCCTGACACTTCTTCCTATCCAGATTGTTCCGTGGTTATTCAAAAATGAGACTTAATTCACTTTCCTAGATATGATATGCCATTTCTGTGAAGGATCTTCTACCTCTGACATTTCAATTAGAGGTATGAAACATCAACATCTGACCTTTACTCTGCAAAAATGTAAAATACTCAGCCTCTCACTTTCATTTTTTTTCTTCTTACTCATTCTTTAAACACAGCAAAACAAAACAAAACAAAGCAAAATAAAGCAAAACAAAACCTTCTATCACATCCATAGCCACTGCTAGAACCAACAATAACACCACAAATATGATTTTTCAGCCTAAGCATTGCAGTCTTTTTCTTTTGAAGTGACCTAGGCTATATGAGACGTTTTCATGTGGCTTGACACAAAACTTTCATGAGAATTGCATATTGAAAATATTCATTTCCGTTTGAGCAACCGGATATATTTCCTTTAGGCACCAGCATCTCTTGTTGTTACTTTTCTCATTTGATTTACTTCAATTATTATGCCATCCATCTAGTGGGTTTCCTCACATGATCTTCTTTGAATACTTGCACGCAGCAATCCTAAAATAGATGAAGATGCATAGTGGCCTGTATGTGCAACACACAAAAAGTAGCAGGCAGGGATCATTTAAGAAATCTAATTTAACAGTACGCTGGTCAATGTTTGGATGTTGCCTGTTTCTGTGCTGTTCATTGCTGTCTGTTGTTTTTCATGAAGTAGTTGCTTAGGATCTGCAATGCAGTAAGAGTCATTTTCACTTGACTGCAATTTTCTTAACATTTGTTTTTAAATCCCAGTACAATTCTCTCCATATATATACGGAAAATGTTTCTAATACTCATTTTACAGCACAATTTAGAGGTGTTAATTGTTAATGAATAATGTATCTGGAGACATTACAGAAATTAGTACACTAAATGGATCAGATAAACATTATTGGCAGAATGAATCCACTGAAGACACAAGGCAGTTTTAAGATTCATATTATTCATATCATGCCCTCAGATGAACCACTGCAGTGAGTTTTCTGATGGCACAGCATGCAAAATCGTTCTTGCCCCAAAATGATGCAAAGTTGTTATTTCACAGTGTGGAAACCCCACCAGTTTGTTGTACTCTCTAAATGTAAATGATTTACAAACATAAATAATGAATGACTCTCTGTTTTGTCACCTTATGGAATATACCAATTGTGATTACAATAACATTATAGTAAGTGATGATATATTGTTTCTTTACTGAGAACACAACCATTTCCACTACTTTAAAAAGAAAAATACAGCCTTATGCCAACTAACTTCTACTCTGAAAACTAAATATTAAAATCAAGTTAACAGAATTAATTGATTCAATGAAGGAATTGTTTCCATTTACATACATTAAGAGAAGCCTCTATGCTTTAAGCTTGAAGTCTGGTTGAGGATTCAATGGCATTCAACAGAGAAATGTGATGAAGAAGATCAGATTTTGCACAAATGGAGGTCATTAGAAGAGAAGTTTTCTAGGATACCTCACAACCTGAGCACTTTCTCATGAATATTCTATATGTTTCACAGATGTGCACTAAGTGTTATGATCCTTTTGGTTATATGGCACTATAATAGAAGTAGTGTCATATTCTAGCTTCTCTGTGAAGTCACTACAAGTAAGCAAGCAAGGAGACTATGGTAGACAGTCAGACCACTTTCCTCAGTTGACCCGCTTAGGTGATGCATGAACCAAAAGCAGGTATCTGAAGCTTATAGGGTGTTCCCTGCACATCTCTTGGAGACACTTTGTTTTCAGACTGAGGATTTCAAACTTTAAGAACAAAGTTTAAAGTGACCAATGAGATATAAAGCAATGAGTCTGATGACTAACTCCCTTTAAGGGGAGCAAAAAATGGCTATGTAGCAGTTTTTTGTCCTTCCAGTGAGGATTCACAGTGTCAGTTTCTCTTCTAAAAATGCATGCATACACATACAGGTTACAGTAGAATGGATTTTGAAAGAGCTCAAGTCTGACAGCACCCCAGTATGGATCACATGTTTCTGCAATCAAAAAAAATTCAATCCCTCTTCACCCATTTTTCTTTGTCTGTTATACAAAGTTAGAAGGGGCAGGAAAGTTATTCTTTACACATCTCACCGAACTTGAGGGACTCTGCAGCCAAGAATGCAAGAGTAATAACACAGAAGGAATGGAAATAAGAAATTGTGTACACAACCTTGTAGGTAGGTCAACGAGCGAGAAGGGAGATGATATGAACAATTTAAAGATTGAATGCTTTCATTAACTTTGTTTTGCACATGCATTCCCCAAAATAAGTGACTGCAATAAAATTCCTTCATGTATTCCACAAAGCCTGACAGTGCTTCTAAATAGGACACTATACTTCAGTAGGGATTTTTCTGAGTAGATCCTATAATGTGGTTCACACTGGTCATTACACTTATTTTCTGCAAATGTCACTGTTATTAGTGTGCAAAGGGATGAACTAACAGATGGGACAACAGTAATGGAGAAGTAGGGGATTCCTTCAGAAATGCAGAGATTCCAAGGGATTGTTTGTAGAGTTAATTTATTTTCTACAATGAAGGATGATGAATAAGAAGAATTGACAGATAATTAGAGTTTGAGAGAAAGTTAGAGACTTAGTTCACTGGAATTCAAGTGGAAACAAAATGTAAAACTGAATTTAAAATGACAGTATGAGGTGAACATTGGAAGAATGTTTGGTACACTATCACTCACCTATTGTTCTATCCATGATACTCAGTTTGCTTTTACTTTCACAAATAAAACACTGATTGAACATGGACTGTATCCAATAAAATTACAAATACTTACTTGAATGTGACTTATTTCTGAAACGTATTTATCAAATCTGTGGATATAGAAAACTCAGAAGAAACCAGGTAAATATATACAAATTGTATTGCACTGTTTAAAGCAAGCACAGAATGTTTTTCTTGGCCTATATAAGAAGGAAATAGTTTACTTCTTGAATGGTCTACTAAAATATCTGCAATACAAAGTTCTAGTATAGGATATTTTTAGATACACATGGTTCTGAACTTCATGAAAAACAACATACAAGAACCTAAATAAAGTTCCTAATACACCATAAAGACAGGAAATTGTAGGAAGGGCTAAATCAAGCACTACTTGTCCATTAACATAAACTTTAATAACAAATTATACATAAACTGTTAAAACCCAAACAAAGATAAGCTTTTGGCAGCCAAGATATTTAAAGAAATATTTTAAGTGACGAAATTTTGCTTTTACTTTCACCAGTGACTTCAACAATACTTTCAAAATGACCTGATAGTCCAAATTTAATTAAAAAAATTAATTAGAATCATAGAATCATCTGGGTTGAAAAAGACTTTCAAGAGCACCAAGTCCAACTATCTCTCTGACCTACAGAGTCCCATCACTAAACCCTGTGCCTTACTGCAACATCCACACATCCCTTAAATATGTCTAGGAATAGCAACTCCACCTCTTCCCTGGGTAGCCTGTTCCTAATCACTCTCTACATGGATTCTTCCTGATATCCATTCTAAACCTCCCTTGCCACAACTTGAGGCTGTTTCCTCATGTCCTGTCATTTGTCACCTGAGAAAAGAGATCAACACCCTCCTCACTGCAACCTCTTTTCAGGTAGTTGTAGAGAGTGAAGAGATCTCCCCTCACGTTTGTCAACTTTCTGAAGTCCAGTAAATGCATTAGTGCAGAGAATCCAGCACAAGCATGATGTGTGCAGAACTTCAGAAAGCTAAACTTCATCCCACAATAAAACATTAATTTCTTCATCAACCATAAACCTGTAACAATTTTACCACCTAAATTCGGTATTCTGTGAGACATATATGAAACTGGATATTCAATTTATGAAGTTTGCAAAATGGCAGAGACAGGAAAAATGGGAAGAGGATTACTTTTTTTTCAGTTGAACAGTTTTTCTTGAAATACTGGAATATATATTTATTGAACCTCTATGAAAAATTGCAAGACTCAAATTGCAGTCTGGCTCATGGTGGAAGGGAAATGTGTGTGCAATAAAGAATATAGGAGCACATTAAATAAGTGACATCAACAGACCGTGTAGACAAATGCCTTATCCCTGGCAGTGGACAAGTAGCAGATGCTGAAAAGGTTTACAACCAAAGTAGCATAACATATTTCCTAGTACATTCTCCCATCTTACAGATGACTGTGCTTCAAGAGCTGCCTAATCCATAGCTATTGTTTTATTTAATGTCCTCTGATTTCTCTTCTATTAAGTTTTTTAACCTCTGCACATCCAAGGGAAGTTCTATAATGTAACCATGCATGCCTGTGAGAAGAAGTGACTCTTTCTGCTTGTTTTGTGTCTGTCTTCTGACAGTTTTACCTGGTATGGAAACAATCGATCCTTATTTATCTTCTTTCTGCTGTTTATAGGGAATGTACCCCACCTCAAAAGACAGGTGCACCATGGAGTTATACAACACATCGATATTTTCTGCTATGATATATTCATTTCCTATTAATTCATTATATTTTACCTGCTACTTGACCACTGTTGAGTACTGAACTGACTTTTCCATGCAATAGTGATTTGACTTATCTTTGAGTGACAACAGTTAACTCAGAACTTATCCCTGCAAATAATAATAATAATAATAAAGTACTTTTATTTTCCCTGTGTGACTTATTACATTTGAATTTAATGTGAAGTGTGTTACCCTGTGATTCAATATTGCAAACTTCTGAGGTTCTTAACCATTAGCCTCATCTTTATTATACCAATTAATCTAGTCTCATAAGAAAATGTCATTAATATTGTTAATAATTCATTATTAATATTAATAAATATACCAAATAGCATGGGTCCCAGGTCAGCCCTTGTGAACTACTTCCCTGCATAAAAAAAAAAAAAAAAAAAAAAAAAAAACAACTTTGAAAGTATGTTAAAACTACAGGTTTTTCAGGTTGTCACACAGTTTTTGAACACAGTGATAGCAGATAACCTGGAGTTAACCACTTAATGTCAGAATATTTCTTAAGGGAACACTTCAGAGGAAGAGGAAGAGGAAGAGGAAGAGGAAGGGGAAGGGGAAGGGGAAGGGGAAGGGGAAGGGGAAGGGGAAGGGGAAGGGGAAGGGGAAGGGGAAGGGGAAGGGGAAGGGGAAGGGGAAGGGGAAGGGGAAGAGAGAAAGAAAAGAAAGAGAGAAAGAGAAGAGAGAAAGAAAGAGAAAGAAAAGAAAGAGAAAGAGAAGAGAAAGCGAGAAAGCGAGAAAGCAGGAAGGAAGGAAGGAAGGAAGGAAGGAAGGAAGGAAGGAAGGAAAAGAAAGAAAGAAAAGAAAGAGAAAGAAAGAAAGAAAGAAAGAAAGAAAGAAAGAAAGAAAGAAAGAAAGAAAGAAAGAAAGAAAGAAAGAAAGAAAGAAAGAAAGAAAGAAAGAAAGGAAGGAAGGAAGAAAGGAAGAAAGGAAGGAAGGAAGGAAGAAAGAAAGAAAGGAAGGACTCCTAGATGTGCAGTAATATTTTTACATTTTAAATAAGTAATATACTTTTTACTCTAAGTTATAATCTGGATAAAAATGCAGATATCCTTAATGATATGGATTTCTAATGACTTTCTTCTCAATAAATTAATTATTATAGAAGTGTTACAGAACTGAGAGGAAAGTGAACAAAACAGCTTAAGTAGGAAATCTCCCAACACCGCATAGAAAGGTCAATAGGTATGTATGTCCTACACCTAAATATTTTTACCTATATCTTCAGATTTTGTGCCAAGGCTAGAAGTATGGGCCTAGATTAGTTTACAGCAGATGCAGGTGTACTGACCTTTCAGATCCCTGCTCCTTGTCAATTAGATATTATCTATTTGGATGAAGCAGAACCGTGCCTCCACGTCCTGTTCTTTAAACTGGATATGCATTCTTATTGGAGCAAATTACAAAAAAACAGTTGAAGAACAAGGACTTTTTTCTTCTCTTCCCAATTAAGTGCCCAAATCATTTGTCCACAGATTGGGTTTCCTGTTTTCCATCTAGTCCTGCTGCTTATCTACTGGAGAGCAGTTTTGACTACTTTAGTGCTCCCGAGATTTTGTTTCTCTTATCTGTTTCTATATATATCTATGAACACTTGGTAATTGACATAGCTCTTATTACACAAAAATATTTTTCTAAAGTTTGCAGAGAAAAGGATACATGATAGTGTTTTAAGAACATCTAGTAGTACTTTCCTCAAGAATGGAGGGTGTGGGGAGTAGATGTTTCTAAGGAGAAAACACAAAATCTACAAAATACTGAAGATTTTCATCTGAGTGATTTCTGGAAAAGAGTTTTTTTACTTTTTCATGGCTGTCTTCTACCTGTCCACTTTTTTTTTTTTTTTTTTTTTTTTTTTTACTTTTCATCACTTGCAGTCTCAAACTAGGCACAATATCATTTTTATTTTTTGTTCTAGATATCAGCCCTCTTCAGAACAGCACTGGAACAAAAAATCATACACACACAAAAAAAAAAAAAAAGTGGAGCCATGTCTTTATCTCTTGAATAAAGCGTGTTTTGGGGGACTGGAAAAAGGTCTTTGGAAGGGATAGCTTACCTCCAAGCTGTAACATCAGGTTCTTATATGCAAAAATTTTTTAGATTTTAGAAAAAAATCTTTACAGACCTATATGAAATAATTGAATGAGCAAGTTCATCTAGAGAACATGGGGAGGTGGGAACTTTAAGTTAAGGAGCAATTAGAATAGATGCAGTGGTATTTCAGATGATGTTAGAGAAAGGAGTAAAAAAAGGGTGGTGTTGTGGTTTCACCTGGCAGGAAACTAAACACAGTCCAGCAATTAACTCACTCTCCCCACAACAGAATAGGGGAGAGAATTGAAAAGGAAAGTGCAAGAACTCGTGGGTTGAAATAATAAATTTATATATATATACAGCTTATATAAGATATATAAACTGTATATATAATACACAGTTTAATAGGAAAGTTAAAGCCAAAAAAAAAGGAAGAAAAACTAACAAACAATAATAACAACAAAGGAATAAACAAAGCAAGTTATTAACACACAAGTTCTACGATCCAACTGATGCCCTGCCTGTCTCTGAGCAGCAACAGCCCCCCTGGCCATCTCTCTTTGTTTTACTGTGGTTTAACCAGGTAGAAAGCTAAGCACGACACAGCTATTTGCTCATTCCCCTCTTACCAGTGGGACGGGGGAGAGAATTTGAAAAAAAAAAAGAAAAAAAAGGAAAAACTCATGAGATGAGTTAAAGACAGCTTAGTAGGACAGAAAAGAAATGGATAGTAATAATAATAATAATAAACAATAATAATTATACAAAACAAGTGATGCATAATGCTTACCACTTGCCAACTAATGTCCAGCCTGTCTCAAAGCAGTGGCAGCACCCCCATTCCAACCAACTCCCTCCAGTTTTATTATTCTGAATGATATCATATGTCTTTGGTCAGTTTGGGTCAGCTTTCCTGGTTGTGCCCCTTCCCAGCTCCTTGTGCACCCCCAGCCTCCTTGTTGGCAGTGTGGTATGAGAAGCTGAAAAGTTCTTGACTTAGTGTAAGCACTGCTCAGCAACAACTAAAACTTCAGTGTATTATCAGCATTATTCTCATCCTAAATCCAAAATACAGCACCATACCAGCTACTAGGAAGAAAATTAACTCTGTTCCAGCTGAAACCAGGACAGATAGGACGAGTTTTCCTTTCAGTCTAAGTCTCTAGTGGGATAATCATTTTTTAAATGTGCAAGAACTGAGTGTATTTTAGACTCTATCCTACATTCAGAGTCAATATTCAAACAAGGAATATAAGGGACAAATTACTTATGAGACATCAGGTCTTGAGAGTCTCACTTAATCAGAAAATAAAACAAAGCAAATCTCATTTTAATATGCACACAGTATTCGAGTGGATTAATGGACACTATACATGTCAAAGCTGACATTTATTGAAATACTGACATTTGATGAAAACTTTTTAAGCAAAGAAAATGTATGAAATGTCATTCATTCCTTTAATTTCCACTGTGATTGTTTAGAATTCTAATTAAACTGCCAGAGCTGTATACTAAAATACTCTAAGCTGAGAAAAATAGGGAAAGAACAACATGACAGGAAGAGGTCACTGCTAGAATAGGGTATAAGGGCAAAAAGGAAAGAGAGTATTAGATTTTTCAAAAATGGTAATGCACATAAGTAACATCATGTTTCTCTCCAGCAGTTTTTATAAAGCAATCTAGGTCCTACTTTCTAAAATTACAAATATTGACTGTCTTTGCCTGTAGAAATCTGCAGTCTGTCATGTGAACATAGGATATGTAGGTAAAGCATAAAGAGAAAATTCAATCAAAGAAATTGGTGTAGACATTATTTGGAAGGCTTGGCCTTATTTTTCCATTCAATTTGTGCTTTACATGCAAGTTAAAAAAAAAAAAAAAAATGTAGAGCAGAAATAAGAATAAATGGAAAAAACAAGAGAGGAAACTCATTAACAATGAGCTGCACCAAATGTTTCTGTTTCTATCCATATGAGAGCTGTCTTCTCAGGAAACAAAATTGTGGATATGGAAAAGAAATTGTAATGCTAGACTCTCCTATTTCTTTTCTCTACACTCATACAGAATAATAAGGTTCCAATACAGGCTCCTTTCAACATAGCTAAAATGTAATAGAAGTTTTGTCAAACTGAGGAGCAAGTGTTTGTTTGAACGTGCCCATTTATTTTCATTGTGAGGTATAAGACACTCAATGGGAAGTGGTTGTCCTCAAATACATCAAGTAAAGTAGGACTACAGCTGTGAACTGATATTCTGGCTGAAGGTAGTCATATGAAATCAAGATTCATTTTTATTTTAATGCATAATTGGAAAAGAAATCAAAAATTTTAAATTTAAAATTTTTAAATTTGTTTTACATAGAAAGAATGGTGAAGAACTCTATGTTCTCAGAACATGGTTTCTGGTATGAAACAAGCTCTAATAGATGCATGTTTTCACAGAATCACAGAATCGTCTAGGTTGGAAGAGTCCTCCAAGATCACCTAGTCCAACCTCTGACCTAACACTAACAAGTCCTACACTAAACCATATCACTAAGGGCTACATCTAAACGTCTCTTAAAGACCTCCAAGGATGGTGACTCAACCACTTCCCTGGGCAGCCCATTCCAATGCCTAACAACTCTTTCAGTAAAGAAGTTCTTCCTAATATCCAACCTAAATCTCCCCTGATGCAACTTTAGCCCATTCCCCCTCGTCCTGTCACCAGGCACGTGGGAGAATAGACCAATCCCCACCTCGCTACAGCCTCCTTTAAGGTACCTATAGAGTGCGACAAGGTCGCCCCTGAGCCTCCTCTTTTCCAGGCTAAACAATTCCAGCTCCCTCAGCTGCTCCTCGTAAGCCTTGTTCTCCAGAACCCTCACCAGCTTCGTCACCCTTCTCTGGACTCTCTAGAGCACCTCCATGTCCTTCTTGTAGCGAGGGGCCCAAAACTGAACACAGTACTCCAGGTGCAGCTTCATCAGAGCTGAGTACAGGGGGACAATCACTTCCCTAGACCTGCTGGCCACACTGCTTCTTATGCAAGCCAGGATGCTCTTGGCCTTCTTGGCCACCTGAGCACACTGCTGGCTCATATTCAGCCAACTATCAACCAGTATTCCCAGGTCCTTCTCGGCCAGGCAGCTTTCCAACCACTCATCTCCCAGCCTGTAGCGCTGCTTGGGGTTTTTGCGCCCCAGGTGCAGGACCCGGCACTTGGCCTTGTTGAACTTTATACAGTTGACCTCAGCCCATCGGTCCAGCCTATCCAGATCCTCCTGCAGAGCTGTTCTACCCTCGAGCATATCGACAAACACACCTAACTTGGTGTCATCTGCAAACTTACTGAGGGTGCACTCGATCCTCTCATCCACATCATCGATAAAGATATTAAAGAGAACTGGCCCTAGTACTGAGCCCTGGGGGACTCCACTAGTGACCAGCCTCCAACTGGATTTGACTCCATTCACCACAACTTTTTTGGCCCGGCTATCCAGCCAGTTTTTAACCCAATGAAGCATACGCCAGTCCAAGCCACGAGCAGCCAGTTTCTTGAGGAGAATGTTGTGGGAAATGGTATCAAAAGCCTTACTGAAGTCAAGGTAGACCACATCCACAGCCCTTCCCTCATCCACTAAGCGTGTCACTTTGTCATAGAAGGAGATCAGGTTCGTCAAGCAGGACCTGCCCTTCATAAACCCATGCTGACTGGGCCTGATCGCCTGGTTGCCCTGCAAGTGCCGCGTGATGACACTCAAGATAATCTGCTCCATGAGCTTTCCTGGCACTGAGGTCAAACTAACAGGCCTATAGTTCTCCGGGTCTACCCTCCGGCCCTTCTTGTAGATGGGCGTCACGTTTGCTAGCCGCCAGTCGACTGGGACCTCCCCTGATAGCCAGGACTGACGATAAATGATGGAAAGCAGCTTGGCCAGCTCCTCCGCCAGTTCTCTCAGTACCCTTGGGTGGATCCCATCCGGCCCCATCGACTTGCGTACATCCAAGTGCTGTAGCAGGTCGCCAACCATTTCCTCGTGGATAGTGAGGGCCACATTCTGCTCCCCATCCCCTTCCACCAGCTCAGGGTACTGGGTATCCAGAGAACAACTGGTTTTGCCACTAAAGACTGAGGCAAAGAAGACATTAAGCACCTCAGCCTTTTCCTTATCTTTTGTAACTAAGTTTTCCCCCGCATCCAGTAAAGGATGGAGATTCTCCTTAGTCCTCCTTTTTGTGCTGATGTATTTGTAAAAACATTTTTTGTTATCTTTAATGGCAGTAGCCAGGTTGAGCTCCAGATGAGCTTTGGCCTTTCTAATTTTGTCCCTGCACAGCCTCGCAACAGCCTTATAGTCCTCCTGAGTAGCCCACCCTCTTCTCCAAAGATTATAAACCCTCTTTTTTTCTCCTAAGCTCGAGCCACAACTCTCTGTTCAGCCAGGCCAGTCTTCTTCCACGCTGGCTCATCTTTGGGCACGTGGGGACAGACCACTCCTGAGCCATTAAGATTTCCTTCTTGAAGAGTGCCCAGCCTTCCTGGACTCCTCTGCCCTTCAGAACCACCTCCCAAGGGACTCTGCCAACCAGTGTCCTGAACAGCTCAAAGTCAGCCCTCCGGAAGTCCAAGACAGTGGTTTTACTGGTCCCCATCCTGACTTCGCCAAGAATAGAGAACTCTACCATTTCGTGGTCACTCTGCCCAAGACAGCTCCCGACCACCACATCTCCCACCAGTCCATCACTGTTTGTAAACAGAAGGTATAGCGGGGCACCTCCTCTGGTAGGCTCTCTAACCAGCTGCGTCAGGAAGCTATCTTCCACGCTCTCCAGAAACCTCCTAGACTGCTTTCTCTGGGCTGTGTTGTGCTTCCAGGATATGTCTGGGAAGTTGAAGTCCCCCACGAGAACAAGCACTGACGATTTTGCAACTTCTGCCAGCTGCCTGTAGAACTCCTCATCCGTCTCCTCATCCTGGTTCAGCAGTCTATAACAGACCCCCACCAGGATGCTTGCCTTGTTGGCCTTCCCGCTGATCCTAACCCATAGGGACTCAACCTTTTCATTCCCAACCTCAAGTTCCACTACATCAAAACACTCTCTAATATAGAGAGCCACACCACCACCCCTTCTGTGCTGCCTGTCCCTTCTGAAGAGCCTATAGCCAGACAATGCAGCACTCCAGTCATGAGAGTGGTCCCACCACGTTTCCGTGATTGCAACCAAGTCATAGCCTGCCTGCTGCACGATGGCTTCCAGCTCCTCTTGTTTGTTACCCATGCTGCGTGCATTAGTGTAGATGCACTTCAGTTGGGCCATTGCCTTCTCCCCCCAGCCTTGCCATTGTTACCCCTGGCACAGCTCCAACAAGCCTTATTTCAGCCCTGTCCCCATTCTTACCTAGTTTAAAGCCCTCTCAATGAACCCTGCCAGCTCCTGGGCTAGGATCCATTTTCCCCTTAGAGATAGGGACCCGTCTGTGGCCATCAGGCCGGGTGCCAAGTAAAGAGCCCCATGGTCAAAAAAACACAAAATTTCTGTGTTGGCACCAGCCTCTGAGCCACGTGTTAATCAGGTGGGCTTTCCGTGTCCTCTCAGTACCCCTCCCTGCCACTGTAGGGATAGACGAAAACACCACGTGTACTCCCGCTTCATCCACTAACCATCCCAGTCCCCTAAAGTCCCGTTTGATAGCCTTCAGGCTTCTCTCTTCAATATTATCACTGCCAGCCTAGACTATCAAAAGAGGATAGTAATCAGAGGGGTGAACCAGGTTGGGAAGCTTTCTGGCAACATCCCTGACCCTGGCCCCAGGGAGGCAGCAGACTTCTCTATGGGTAGAGTCAGGCCGACAAATAGGGCCCTCTGTTCCCCTGAGAAGGGAGTCGCCTACAACGATTACCCTTCTGTCTTTCTTGGTGGAGGCAGTCTTGAGGCGTGGAGTCGACTTCCTCACCCTAGGCATCCTCCTGGGTAGACTTTCTACCTCATCCTCACCCACCAGCCTCTCAAGTTCCAGGGCCTCAAATCTTTTGTGTAAGGGCACCTGGGAAGGTGGGGCCAGCAGGGGGGGCATCGCCTGCGAGGTCGAGAAGTGACCTGTCTCCATTCCTCCTCAACTCCTAGGTCCCCTCCCTCTGCCCGACAGCGACAGGGCAGAGGGTCCACCCCCATTTGGGGTGTCTTACCCCAGCACCACTCCTTCAGGCCCTGCAGCGAGTTGCTCCACCAGTCTATCTCCTGCTCACACTCCCTGATAGCCCTCAACCTCCTCCTTGAGTTCTGCCACTGGGCAGACCAGGTCATCCACCTGCTCGCACATCGCACACAGTCTCTCTGCCTCCCTCAGATGGCAGCAACAGGCTCAGACACTCCCTGCATCCAGAGACCTGAACTGCCGCATATTTGAGCAGGCAGTCAGTCTGGGTGCTTACAGACTTTCTAGAGAGAGCACTCTGCCTGGTGTAGACCATTGCAGCCTAGCTAGCGGTTGACCGCCATTAGAGGAGTTGTTCATATGGGATGGGGGGGAACGCTCTGCCCTCTCTGCCCTCCGTGCTCGCCCTGCCTGTGCACGCTACCTCGCAAACTGCTGTGCCACTCCCTTCTGACGTGCCATGCCCTGTTTGCCCACCCTGTTCGCTGTGCTCCCTAGGGGCTGCTTTTGAACGGCCGGGGCTGGGGCGCTGCTGGCTCCGCCTATGCCTCATCAGCCTCCCTCGCGAGGGCTGCCAGGTCCTGGTGGCTCCCTCGAGTGGCCTCAATGCCAGAAAAAAAGCCCTGCCTGTCCCAATCCCCCACTCCGCTGCAGAACGCTTCTGCCCCGGAGCCGATTGCCTCGGCAAGTTTTGCTCCAATTCCCCTTAAAAAAATTAATAAAGAGAATTCTGTTTAGTGTTCAACTAAATTCTTCTTCATTTCAAGATTTGTTTATGTGCTTTACTACAAATAATTCTGACCATTTCTTTTATGACTGCCGTATCTGATGACTTATTCTCTATTCATTTATTGCTGCAGAAGAAAGAAAAATTAGGGTAGTATTTTCAAACACAAAGGCTTTGAATTTATATGATTGTCCTAACTCTTCTTGAATGTATTTGCACATTAAGAACTGATTTAAAACTGGCCTCTCTAACCTATTCTAGAAGTTGTACCTGTTTGGACTGGAACCTTGGCTCTAATATGTCTTTTTTGTGCACCAAACTTCCAAACACTTTTTAAGGTCCTGGTTAGCCAGCACTCAAAAAAAGAAAGTTCCTAATTTTATTTAGTTTACTGGGAACATTCTAGAATATATTGACGGTTTCCTAAAGATGATTTTGTTTAGCTGAATATAGCTAATAATATAGCTATAATAGCTATAATATAGCTATTTTGGGTGGAAAAAAATCAAGGAGTAGTTCGAGCTTCTCTTCACTGTGCATATTGGTCTCTACTGTTCTGTTTCACCAAAATTTGGAGCTGACTTGCGGTCTGTGTATAACATGCTGATTCCTATCCCTGTATTTTTGTTCAAACCAGTCTTTTGTTGCTAAATTCCGGTGAAGATTAAAAAAAAAAAAAAAAAAAAAAGAAAACAAACTGATTAAGCTGAGAGCACTTTAGTGAATTCTGCATAATTGTTAAACATTTATAGAGTTAAGTCTTCCAATTAGGCATGCATTAACATTTAATAAATAAAATGCAGGGCTTTGATTTTCATTTTGAAGAACCTTGAGCCATAAAAGTACATTGTGCTGCAGAGATGTAATTACAGTACATCCAGCTGTAAAGTCACTACACATTTGATTTCTTGTTCATAATTGTCTGTCTGAAATACAGTTAAGTTCTGACATGCAAAGTGCTTTCCATTTCAAGTGTTTGACTTTATAGTGAGATAATATTTAAGACAGAGTATGCACATCTTGTTGCCATGGATACAAGAATATTGAATTTATGAGCCAAACAACAGAGTTTGAAAACCTGAAATCAAAGTGAAGTTAAAAATTATTTCATTTAGATAACATAACTTACACTTAGAATATACAGCAATGGACACTGTATGGGAACAAAGCATAAAATAAAATGAGTCAGATTTATTATTTTATATTTCTTTATGGTAAGAAGATGACAGGATCACCACATTAAGAAAAGCCTGCATTCAAGTAAAATGTAAATAATGATAAAGAGCTTTCATCTGATCTGTGTGATCTGGTGATCTGTGTCTTATGAACAAGATTAATTATCTTTTTTTTTTTTTTTTTCTGCTATAGGGCTGTGAATTCAAACCAAATTATCTAAATCTAATGAGTTTCTTTTGAAAAGAGGATTTGAGGAATTCCTTGTGATCTGTAGCCACAGACACACCAGAAGCACCTTGCTGTGGAACAAAGAAATATCTTTTTCTTCTGACTTGCTACCATTTTCTGAGTTTTCAGGGATATAATTTGCATGCTTATTTTGCCAGATGGAGAAGAATATGCCTGCATGATAAGAACTGTCAGTAAGACATCCCCCAGCCCCTTCCCACCACTATTTGAAAATAGATGGGTAAAAACTTTCCATGTCTTTCAACACAGCCAGTATTTCCTCTTCTAATTATTCTTCTAACCTGTGTTTTCACTGAAGAAGAAGATTGTCTTTGTTGTGAATGCTCTATACTGAGAGTATAAGGATGCCATGCTGTCTCAGGTCACCTATAACTGGCAAATTGCTTGGCCTCACTCCACTGCATTTTTTCTAAGGGGTCTTCATTGACCATGGTACTCTGACAGTCACCGCATCTACATGTGTACAAAGTGTAATCTCTTATGACAAACTTATTTCTCTAGTCTTTTTATGCCATAAACATTGAGCATGAAGGAAGAAAGATTTACCTTGAGAAAAAGTCTAAGACGTTTATTGGTTTATGTGTTTAAATCTCCTATGAAGAGATATTCAGAAAGAGATTAAAAGCACTAGCCACAAAAGCAGAACTCATTTGTCCAACAAAGAAAACTGATGTCATTGGAGACACCCTAGAGAACCCAAGCCACCTCCTGGGTACTGATAAATCCAGCAAAGTGGAGGCCTCAGCTGAGCTGCCAGGAACACCCACTTTTATGTTAATACTAATTCTTATAGGTTTTATCTGGAACCAGTTTTACATTTCAAACAAGTCCACGTTTATCAGACACTTAAAACCTCAACCTAATGTTACCTTGGCATGGAGAAAGAAAGATAACATTCATAAACTGTGCAATGTTCCACATTACAGAATGAGATTATTATTTTCTTATTTATTATTTAGTAACTCAAAGTAGATCTATTTTTCTTTTGAGCAGCCTGTAGTTCATGAGACAGGAAGGAGAGTGGAAAATACAACATGAGTAGGAGTAAAGATCTGCAGTGTTATGCTGAAAACCGTTAATTTCTCAAATGCATCTCTCTGGATTTAAGAAAAATATGTTTTAACGCTGTATGTGTGTGGCTGGTAAGACCACCAGTTCTATGTCTCTGAACAGAATAGGTTTTTGAGTTTGATACAGAACAGTGCACTGAATAAATTTGTGTTGTCCCAGTTGTTTTGGTTACATCAGTCACCTGAAAGACAGTCGCTCCCTGTATCACCTCAATCCTTCATTCTAATTAATGTAAACAGAAGGAATAAAATCCATAAAGTGATGGACTTTAGAAACAGAGAATCATTGAAAAACAAAATAAATGTCCAAGTATTTTGGGTATTAGAAAAAAAAAAAAAGTGGAATTTTATTATTTTGGCAAAGTTTTTTAAAGTATTTTTAAACCCAAATTAAAATAAGAGTATTTGGTACATAGCATCTGGACGGCAAGACTTATTTAGGACAACTGATGGAAATTAGTGAAGAAATTTAAAAATTATTTTTATGTGAATTTTCATATTACTTAAAAAGATAGAAACATTTTGCTGGACCAAAATTTTGCATAAATAAAGCCATTGTAATATCAGTGATTTTCATATTCAGAGAGATATATTGTCATTTTTGATCATGAATTCAAAAAACATTCATTTTAGGTCTGTCAATTGTCCTGGTTTCGGTTAGGACAGAGTTAATTTTCCTCCTAGTAGCTGGTAGGGTGCTATGGTTTGGATTAGGATGAGAAGAGCCCTGATAACATGCTGATGTTTTAATTGTTGCAGAGCAGTGCTTACACCAAGCCAAGGACTTTTCAGCTTCTCGCTCCGTCCTGCCAGCAGGCAGGCTAGGGGTGCAGCAAGAGCTGGGAGCGGACAGACCCAGGACAGCTGACCCAAACTGGCCAAAGGGGTATTCCATACCATCTGACGTCATGCTAAACAACATATAGGGGTGGCTAGCCGGGGTGGGGGGGCCAGCTGCTCGGGCAGCTGCTGGGCATCAGTCAACGGGGTGGTGAGCAATTGCATTGTGCATCACTTGTTTCGTATACATTATTAGTACTACTACTACTATTATTGTTGTTATTATTATTATTACTATTATTATTATTATTTTCCTGTCTTAATAAACTGTCTTTATCTCAACTCACAGGCTTCACTTTCCCGTTTCTCTCCCCCATCCCAGAGAGGGAGGGGAGAGGGTGAGTGAACGGCTGTGTGGTGTTTAGCTGCCGGCTGGGTTAAACCACAACACAATAAACAATTTCTGAAGAAGAGTATATTTGACAAACAATTTTATTTTTGTCTGTTGTGCACTATTCAGAATAAATCCAATAATTTTCAAAATGCAACATCTATGCAATGGAAATATTTGAACGTACCTCTGATTTTAGTATTGATATATATTATATAACAACTAACAGACTTAACAATGGATCAAGGTTTGTAGTGCCTGAAAGCAATAAGTGCTAAATGAAATGCTGAGCCCTTCTTTTATGAGTTCATGCATGATCAGGAAAGGTAGATATAGAAGTGGTGAGGAAAAGGTTGTAGGTATCTCATTAATGTTGCTTCTTGCAGGGGACTTTCTGCCATGTGACAGAAAAAAAAAAAAAATCTGGATTATTACATGTAGCTGTTTATCCTGTAGAAATGAATGTTTGGGAAGAACAAAATTAAATGTCATCAATGAAGCCATAATCTGGAAAATATTCACCCTACCCAAGTTTAGGTAGGAAAATTAGTCTTCTTAACTTCATCATGCACAGGGGACACCCATGTGGAGCACCCCCAGCTTCCATGTGTCATTGCACTGATCACAGGTATCATATGTTTGTTATGACATAATTGCAATCCTTAGGTATTAAGTAACTGTGGCAGGTTATTAAAGTATTAAGTAACTATTAGGTATTAAGTAACTATGAGCAGGTTAGATACCTGCAGGTAACTAAATCATGTTTCAACTGAATCGTTTCCTAAAATCCATTGATGGTATGGATATGATTTCCTTTGACAATGAGTTTAGATAGCTATAATCTCACAGTCAGTTACATACAGGTATGCAAATGAAGGTGTCTTAACCTTCAACTGAGTCCTACGTCTATATTTAGGTGAAATAAATCTCATCATTAGAGATAAATCCTTTTCATTATAAAGGTTAAACTCAGTATTTCTGATGGCTTCTAAGCCCAGGCTGTTCTGGGAACGATAGGGGCAGAGAAGTCAGTTTATAAAAAAAGGACCATCATGACCATCATTTTTGGATTATTTAAGAGTCTTGCCCTTTGTGACAGATTTGGGCATGACCCAGTTACATGTTTCTCAGCAGGTATCTACTTGGCTTTTTTTAATTTACATTTAACAAGGTGCAGCAAGCAAAGCATTCACAAGCCCAGTGGGAAGCACACACTTGTTAGTTTGGCTTGTAAAGATTTTTTTTCTTTTGTACTAAAATAATATTGACCTCTGTGAGAGTCGTATGAATTTCCAAGAAATATTCCATTGCTAATGTCAGCTGTGAGTTTGAAGAATAAAAAGCTCGTCTTCATACTTTTTCATTGTAAATTCTCTTCTTGGAAAGAAACCTATTCATATTAACAGGGTACTGTGTAGGATAGTTGAAAATCTATAAATTAATTTAAACTGTGATTATTAGCTGGAGCTGGTTGCACAACTAGTGTTCACAACAGGAATTTAGGTTTTACAACCATCAGAGACTCTCTGTGGCCTGAGGACTACTAAGAAGAGTTAGGAACCACCAGACCACAAAGGGCAAAAACATCTTTTCACAAAGGGTGGACACTGATAAAGACAGCTTTAAACTAGGAACAATGGGGGATAGACATGATGACCAACAGTCAAGTGAGGAAGTAGGGGCCCAGGTTTGCGAGAAAAGGGTGTAGGGTGAGGTGGACTGAAGAGATCTAAAAAACTGTAAGAGAGTAAAGGGGGGCAACCGTAAGCATGTATACACAAATAAACAAGTGCCTGTAGGAGAGCATTAGGAAGGAAGCTCTGAAAAAGAGAAGGTTCAGTGGTGACCTTATATTTTTTTTTCTCAGACAAATGACAGACAATAGGAAATGGTTTTAAACTAAAAGAGGGTAGATTTAGATTAAATATAAGGAAGAAATTCTTTACTCTGAGGGTGGTAAGGCACTGGCACAGGTTGCCCAGAGAAGCTGTGGATGCTCACCCCTGGAGGTGTTCAAGGACAGGTCGGATGGGGCTTTTGGCAAACCTGATCTACTGGGTGGCATCCGTGACAGTGGGGGGATTGGAACTAGATGATCTTTGAGGTCCCTTCGAACCTGAGCCATTTTATGATTCTGTGGTTCTATGATAAATATTTTGAGTAAATGTTTAACTTACACATGTCTAACTTTTAGGCAGATAACTTTTAGCTTTAGTGAAGATAAAGGTAACGAATCGGACTATAAACGTAGCAGGAAAGAAATTATGGTGCATTATGCTGAAAGTGCACAGATGTTAAACACTTCTATGATTTATTCTTTGTATTCACTGTCCATTCTACTGAAAATGAAAAAGAAAAAAAAAAAAAGAAAGAAGGAAAAAAGATTATCTCCAGGCTAAAGATACCAATAAGGATCTATAAAAACTGCTTTATTGATCTATTTCATTTGATCTATTCATTTTGATGTCAATGATCTATTTCATTTTGATGACTTGTATTCTTTGAAATATACTATATTGACATAATTTATTGGCTTTACATTGAAAAACGTTAAAACAAAAAGACATGAGAAGTGGGATTCAGCTGCTCTCATTTAGGTATTGGAAAATTAGCTTTAAGTTCAAGATTTTTAGTCTGATTTAGTCATCTTGTGATTCATTTATAGTCACAAAAGAGAAACAGGCACCTTCAGAGTACGATTCATCTCACCATGATATATGTCTAAGACAGCTGAGCTGAATCATTTTCTAGAGCCCCCAGCTCTCTTCACTGATGACAAAAAGAGTCAAGGACTTAGACTAGATGCATAACCTTTGGATATCTTATCTTAAGTGAGACGAATCTCAACCTTCTATCATCATTTTTTTGCATGTTGCCACAGCTCCCTTTATCTGAAGTCAGTGAAGCCATCCTTAAAGCAAGCGTAAAGTGTTTTCATTTAAACATGAATTAGGGGCCTTCTCATTTAACAAACATATTAGTAGTCTGGACAGAGGCAAAGAACAATTTTTACTGCTGAAGAACTTAGATCCAAGTCTTGTTTTTTAATGGGATATTCACTAACTTCACAATGTCCCTAAGTCACAGGAGAAGAAGTTGTTGCCAAGTAGTTCTGCTTATAACAGAAATTAGCAATTGACATTGAATTGCTGTTGAATACTGCTTACCTAGTATCTCACAGAAGCTCCTAAATGGTTAAGCACTCTTATAATACTGTATTTAAAATTACTTGCCCTATGAGAGACAGTAGTACAGATCTGAATACAGAACTGCAGTCTTGTTAGGGCTCTGCTGAATAAGTAACAAATGTACATGTCCATTTCTGTAGGGCCTTCCTGCTACTAGACACTATAGTATCTACAGTATCTATAAAATAATTGAGACAGTATTTTATAATAAAGGAATCACATTAAAGTACTTGCAATGTTTTGCACAAAACAAAACAAAACAAAACAAACAAACAAAAAGCAATACACCATGATTTCTAGGAAAGAAGCATAGAATCATAGAATCATTACGGTTGGAAAAGACTTCCAAGATCATCTAGTCCAACCGTTCACCAATATTGCCCACTACACCATGTCCCTAAGTATCACATCTACCCTTTCCTTAAACACTCCAGGGACAGTGACTCTGCCACTTCCCTGGGCAACTTATTCCAATGCCTAACCACTCTTTCTGAGAATAAATTTCTCCTAATATCCAATCTGAACTTCCCCTGGTGCAACTTAAGGCCATTCCCTCTTGTCCTATTGCTAGTTATATGCAAGAAGATGCCAACACCCAACCAGCCACCACCTCCCTTCAGGTAGTTTTAGAGGACAACAAGGTCTCCCCTGAGCCTCCTCTTTTCCAGACTAAACAACCCCAGTTCCCTCAGCTGCTCCTCATAAGAACTGTGTTCCAGACACTTCACCAGCTTCATGGGTCTCAATGCCCTTCTTGTACTGAGGAGCACAAAACTGAACACAGTACTCAAGGTGTGGCCTCAACAGAGCAGAATACAAGGGGATGATCACCTCCCTGGTCCTGATGGCTACACTATTCCTGATACAAGGCAGGATGCCGTTGGCCTTCTTGGTCACCTGGGCACACTGCCAGCTCGCGTTCAGGCGAGCATCGACCAACACCCCCAGATCCTTTTCCTCTGCACAGCTTTCCAGACTCTCTGCCCTAAGCCTGTAGCACCGCATGGAGTTGTGACCAAAATGCCTGATCCCCTGATTGTCTTGTACATGGTGTGTGACTGTGTTCAAGATGATATGTTCCATAACCTTCCCTGGCACCGAGGACAGGCTGACAGGCCTGTAGTTCCCCAGGTCCTCCTTATGACCCTTCTTATAGATGGGCATCATATTAGCAAGTCTACAGTCATTGGGACCTCTCCAGTTGACCATGGCCATTGATAGATGATGGAAAGCGGCTTGGCAATCACGTCCACTAGCTCCCTCAGCACCCTTGGGTGGATCCCTTCTGGCCCCATTGACTTGTGACGGTCCAGGTGGAGTAACCAATCTCTAACTCTTTCTACCTGATCATGGGGGGTTTATTCTGCTCCCCATCCCAGACTTCCAGGTCAGGAAGCTGAGTACCCTGAGGATAAGTGGTCTGACTAGTAAAGAAAAATGTAAAGAAGGCACTGAGAATCTCAACCGTTTCCTTATCCTCAGTAGTCATGTTCCCCACTGCATCCAGTAAAAGATGGAAACTCTCTTTGACCCTTCTCTTATTGTTAATATATTTGTAAAAACATTTTTTCTTGTCTTTTACCACAGAGGACAGGTTGAGCTCATGCTGGGCTTTAGCCTTTCTGATTTTTTCCATGCATATGCTAGCAACTTCCTTGTACTCTCCCCAAATTGCCTGTTCCCTTTTCTACTGGACATAAACTCTCTTTTTCTCCCAGCCTCTCAATAAGAGTTCCCTGTTCAGCCACACCAGTCTTCTTCTCCACTGGCTCATCTTACTGCACACAGGGACAGTCTGCTCCTGTGCCTTTAAGACTTCGTGAGAAGAGTCCAGCCTTCCTGGGCCCCTCTGCCCTTCAGGACTGACTCCCAAGGAACCCTCCATACCAGTGTCCTGAACAGTGCAGTCTGCTGTCCAAAATCCAAGGTAGCAGTTTTGCTGCCCCCCCTCCTTCACCAAAAATAGAGAACTCTAACATTTCATGGTCACTCTGCCCAAGACATCTCTGAATTTTCTGAATTTAAGAATAAATTCTTTACTGTGAGGGTGGTTAAGTACTGGTTAAATGTTGCCTAGAGAAGTTGTGGATGCCCCATCCCTGGTAGTGTTCAAGACCAGGTTGGATGGGACTTCAGGCAACCTGGTCAAGTGGGAGGTGTCCCTGCCCATGGCAGGGGTGTTGGAGTTAAATCATCTTTAAAAGGTCCCTTCCAACCCAAAGCATTCCATGATTCTATGACTACATTCTATGTTTCTATACTGCTAATCTATAGTGGGTCAGTAGCTAATTTATACCAGCAGTTTTTTCCTCTACAATTTAGAATTGTTGCCTTTTATATATCTTGCTCTTGCAAATGCAGTAACAGTTTACAGTGTTTTAAGTCACAGTGAATCAATGAGAATCCAGCACATATCCTAAGTGCAATAGGACAACCTCCTCCGGGTGTCCCTCCTTGAGTAGGGTTTAGACCAGCTGACATACAGAGGTCCCTTCCAACCTCAACCATTCTGTGATTCTGTGACTGTTTGGAGTGATGGTATTTGTCTTCCCAAGGAACCATTACACATGATGAGCCCAGCTTTCCTGAAAGTGGCTGAACACCTGCCTGCTGGTGGGAAGTAGTGAATGAATTTCTTCTTTTGCTTTGCTGTGCATGGCTTTTTCCTTCCCTAGTAAACTGTCTATCTCAGCCCATGAGTTCTCAGACTTTTACCTTTCCATTCCTCTCTCTCATCCCATGTGGAGAGAGTGAGCAAGTGGCTGGGTGGTAATGAGCTGACTGCCAGAGTTAAAACACAACAAACGCAAATGCCTAGTAGAAGTTATTTAATATTAGTTTCAGAATGGTTCTGTATTGGTCTGCTTGATAATGTGTAGAAGTACACCAACTATATTCATGTTCCATCTGGTAAAAAACAAAACTGTTCCCATCTGGAAGACTTTTTCCTTCTTTGCTTCATCTAGAAAGCCTGGGTTTTGACTAAATGAGATTTGGAACTGCAGTTGTTTTTTTGCTACTATATTGGCATATAGGCAGAGCTAGAATTGAGGCTGCCTACGCCAGTGGGGCAGTTCTGGATACTTGCCATCTGTACAAGATTGTCGTCATTGGAGTTGAGGCTCTTGAATATTTTAAAGATGTGCAATTTCTTGTAAAAACATTTTCATAAGGCTAAATCTATATTTCATAAAGCTAGAGAACTAAATCATATGGCAAAATATTGGTTTTCTAAACAAAATCATTAACATACTACTGTGGACTTGAAATATTCCAGGAAACTGCTTTATCACAAGTTTTGTGAGTCATATCCTTATACAAACTTTGACAACTGTTCCATATATCCTGAAATCTTCTGTTCATATCATGTAGCGATAGTTAAAGACAACAACAATGACAACAGCAATCTTCCACACTGCTTTTTATTGGAAAATAATTCATTACAATGCTATGTACCTGAAAATTATAGTTTCTCTGCCAACCTGTTAAGGAGGTGAAATGACTTAGCAAATTTAGCTGCAAAATAATTAATTTATTGATAAGGTAAGACAATGAAAACAAAAATATCTCTCAGTAGGGGGAATTTTTCATTTTACTTTGGATTTTAGCACTATTATGCCTATTACCTTCATACTTACTTCCACTCTGTACTTTCCCATAGAGGACACTGATTTACTTAGGGGAGCATAACTGAGAGGGTACAAAGGAAACTGTCTTATCTTAAGAGAATCTCTCTTCATTAGGAGTTACTTTGCTTGACTTTCTACTCTACAAATTGTCCTGAATAAGCTCTGGTTTCACAGCTGCTTGAGGAAAATTGGTTTTTGCTGCCTTGAGGATGAAGGCTGGACTCTTCTCACAGTGAGAGGAATGGAAATAGCAATTATTTCTTCTGAGAAAGTATTTATGCTTGTAGCAGAGATTATTGCCTGTGACACCCGCACTCCTCTCCTGGCACAGCAGTCCAGGCTTTCTGAGGATTTCATACATCAATAAGACCACCAAGATCATGATGCTTTTTCTACCTCTTGCCACAACACACTGTTAATACAAAGATTAAAACAAATATCTACCTGGTGTCTACATCCAATTCTAGTTTAGTAAAAGTCACAGAGGTGTCTAGAATGAGCAGAAACTTTTGTCAACTGTTTGTTAACCTCTATAACTGAGAAATTCCTGTGTGCATGTGTGGAAGCTTTGAAGGAGTCATTTGGCTTTAGTACACTGAGGCGTTGCCTGCCAATGTCGACAACGATGACAGAGGTTAAGAGTACTTCAATACAGAACAGTTAGTCAAACAAATGCTGTTTTTCAAGATGTGCAAAGGTTCCTCTTTGGCTTGCTTCCTGAAGACAGTATATCTTGTTTTCTGTACAAAAAGCAAGGTTGCTAATCTTGTCCTTTCTGTGATAATACAGACAGGTGTACAGCTACCCATCCATCAGTAGACAACAGAAGAGTCAAAGTTAGTAATCAGATTTCTGAAAAAATTGTTTGTATTTTGTAAATCTTTATTTACAAATTCAAATACTCTTGACTTGATGTGATGTTAGAGGAATTTCTTCTACATGGATAAGGATGAAACATTAATTGAAGATGACATTTTATTTTTAGTAAACCTTGCTGTAAGTGTCACAAGGACAGCTAAACTTATCCAAGCATATAAAAATATAAAATGTAACACCCTGTTATGACAGCCAAAGAAAACAAAAGGGATATCCACAGAATGTGTGTATTGGCACATATACTACAATTATACCCTGTTAAAAAGTTGTGAGAAAAATTTAAAAAGTTATGGAGAAGATGGTGTTTGTTTTACATTGTTGATTGCCTCACTTGAAATATACACCAAAACATCCACAGTAGGCTGGCAGATTTGAGAACAAACTTTTCAAAAATACATATGCTTCTCATATGAGAGCTGGAGGTGAGGTAAATTACACCAGATATAAGAAAATTCCTAGAGACTTGTCTTTAGTTAAATAGATCACATCTTTTCTCAATGGACTTGATTCAATTATATACATATAGATGTCTGCTGCTGTTTGCATGACAATCATACAAGTTTGATGAGATCTTTTCTGGGCAACAGATACAACAGAAATGATAGGTCTAATACATTTTTGGAGAGATTACTGGAGGTTTGGGGGAGGGGTGGAGGCAGGGGGGTGGGGGGTGGGGAGAGAAAAGGACACCCAAAGTATCTCTCTAGTGCCTACACTCAAGTAAGTGGGTTCAGCCCCATAGAGTCTAGAGACAGATTCAGATGAAATACCACTGACAGCCTTTCCCAAGACTACTAAATCCTTGGCCCCAGTAAACCCTCACGCCAAAGGTCTTGGCAGATACATTACTTGGGTGGATAATTACATTAATGTTTCTACTTTTAATGTCTTTGAAAGTTCTCTTTGCATTCTATACTGAGAAGTTGAAAGATAATTTATTTCTACAACCATTATTATATGGACTTTGTGGACCTACATATTCTAATGTAAACAATCATAAGCTTTTTTTTTTTTCTCTCTACATTCAAGTCTTCCGTATTTTTGTACATTTCTTTTTTCCCTGAGCAACCTTTAATCTTACATAGTACTTCTTGAAACAAACTGTATAAAATATCTCTAAATGATTCTACACTACTGATAACAGCAGTTATACTCATCATTTTTATACCTTTCTCAGTACAACATTCATCTGTTTGTCTTTTGACCAGAGAAAAACAATATGCACAGGTCTTCAGTGATGTGACCATGATAATAATACCAGTATCTTTTGTATAAAACTATATAGTTTAATTATATCAATTAAGGATGGGATTAATTTTACCTGATTTCATCTGCCCCAAAATTAGGTGTATGTTTTTATATGGCTGTTTATTCCATCTGTAAACAAAAGAGAAATAGGCACATGGAAAGGAGAGATTATACCACCAAACCACATTCAAAGACACAAAACTGAGATAGGAGAGAACTTCTTTACATAGATAAACAGTCAGTTACAGGGCATGAAGCAGAGAATAGAAGCACATGGAAAGTTCTTCCAGTGAAGTTCCTCAGAAACTGTTGCTGTGACCTGCCCTTTAACCTGTTTAATTATGACTATTGGATTTCTAAATCAAGGGTGGTTTTGTTCCCTCTCAGAGTAAACAATGATTCTATTTATTTATTTAATCTCGGAAAGAAATGTGAAAACATACATATTGGAATTCCTATCATTGTAACACATATACTTGCTACAAAATTGATATGTTATACAGAATTAAATCTTTTAAAACAAGGAGCAATGATTTTAAAATCTTTTGGGTTTGATTTCTTCTGCTAAAACAGATTTCTAGTGTATAACTGATTGTTCTCAGGTATATTAACTTTCCCAGTTATGCACACAGAAGAATTAATAACTGTGTAAATAAATATATAAATAAACGAAAAATAATATTGTAATAGTAGAAGGATACACTATTAAGAAAGTAAGGTCAGAAGACATTTCTAGTCCTATATTTTTCACAGACTGCCTGACTTATTTGAGAAGTTATTCTGCTCCTTCTTTTTAGATAGTCATCTTTATGTGTTTCAATTATGAGCTCCAACTTTTTCTTATGTTGTACATTCCTCAGCACACTGAGCTTGAAACACAGGTAACTCTGCATAAATGTGGCATTAGAATTAAAAAATCAATATTAAAAATGTAATGACATTATAAAAAATGTAAAGGTTTTGCTTGTTCATTTTTTCCACACAGTGTAGGTGGAGAGAGAATACAGACCTCCCAAGAAGAAAACAGGAATAAGCATGGATGGCAAAGCTACATGATTAAAATCTGATCTTTTTTAATGATGTTAATTTGTTTTATTCAGTGACCCCTTAATATAAATTGTGTAACCTTTAGCGGAAAACCCACGACTTGCAGGGAAATACTGCATTACTGGACAGTGCCACAGAGGCCCGCTCTCTTTTTATCCAGCCAGCCTTGCCTTCCTTCCTACACTATCACAGCATCAACATGACTATAAAATGTTTTTGCATACTGCTTTGTCAGTGAGGGCTCGCATAATAAGGTAGACATATCTTTAACTCACTTTATCTTGAAGAAATCAAGGAAATCAAAACTCCCTCCTCCGGTTCAACCACCTACACATCTCTGATGTAGTTTGGTTGGTTGTGGCTTGAACAAAAAAAAACAGTGTTGTCTAATATGACAAGTAGCATATCTTCTAGACTGGGAGAGTTTCACTGAAGAATTCCTGTTTTGCGTCTCATTTGCCAGTAGATGTGAGACAAGAACTGTGAGGATTCACTTGGCAACACTATCAAGTACATCAAAACCAGATGTATATTCAGATTCTTAGGAGAATTAACCTGATGACAGCTTGTTGTGGATCTCTCTGCCACATTTAGAGAATACAATCTTAATTTATAATAGCATTGCCTTTGCTAGTAAAGGAAATAAATAAATAATTAATAATAATCACTTCCCATTCATCAGAAGAGTCTTTGAAGAGATTTCTATACTAGTCTTCAACAGAACTAATCCATTTCATGTCTTTTTGCAAGAGTTTCATTCTATCACGTGTATCTGTAGATACCGTCTCAACAGTGTTTTCCTTACATAAGACTTTCTCTGTAACCATTTTTATGGTATGTGTAACCATTTTTGTGGTATGTTATCTATGATGGTTTAAAAAACAGGAAAGAAACATAAAAATTGTGTGAAAGAAAAATTAATTGAATCAGGAAAAAAAAGAAGAAAAAAAAAAAGAATGAATTAAGAGAAAACAGAAAATACCGGAGAGACAGAAACTGGGTCACAGTAGGGCATACAGAGGAGAGATGAGAAGTGGAAAGCTCATGGAAAAAAATGAAGTGATTTAGGTTTTATCCATTAAGTTCCATCTAACACTTATGTTGTCTGAAAGAAGAAATGATACATGCATGTATCATGAGGTAAGCACGTCAGGATTTGGTCTGTTAAGTCTAACACATATGTAAATGGGTTTCTACACAATTTGAGATACAAAGGAAAGGATTTTAAATTAACCTTCTATCACTTGCACAATTTGTGATTCTGAAGTCTGCATAATTTCAATGATACAGAAAGACAAGGTAGATCTCATTTAAATTGTATGAACTTGAATTCAACCACAGATATCCAAATATAAATTTTGTGTTGAATTATAATTTATGAGAAAGGCCTACCAGAGGGAAGTATGTATTGAGTTCAGTTGCAAATAAACAACTTAGATTAATTCTGTTTCTCAAACAGAAGTAGATTAAAATAAACACACACACACAAAGTAGATGGATAAGTGAAATATAAGAGTTACTCTTCAAGCTTAGTTAAAATAACTGGAGTTTGTTACTGAAGACTAGTCTGGGTAAGATTGGAAGTTAACAGTGATATCTAGAGCCTCTCAACTGAGAAATCCCAGTTGCAAAGTCTAGGTTATATTAAGTATATCTGTGTTTTCATGTTGTTGTTATCATCAAAGTAACCAGCAAGATTTGATTTGAAGTGGCCTGTTCAGTTGAGTAAGAGGTTATGAGTAGGAATAAAGCTCAAAAAAATTACCTTAGAAATAAAGTAAATTCATAGGTAGATAGAAGTGCATTAATTTTACAATAATACAATCAAAATATATTTCTTTAATATTATTTAACTGATTAACTTCCTCTTCTGGAGACTGTTTTCCAAAATCCACATTTAAAGATTTTCCTAATAGAATATTGACCAAAGGACACCCAAAGTGTCAGATATATATAAGACCAAATGTAACTTACTAAGTTTGGGAAAATGGAATAAAAACAAGACTGTTGAGGTTCCTTAGTCCCCAGCATACATAGTTTCACACAGAATTTTCTGATGATTATTTCAAGTTACAGGGTGGATAAGAACTGTAGTTTCTATATAATTTAAGAATTAAATTGAATATATATGTGCTTAACTGGAGTCTGTTAAAGTGATCTTGTTAGAAGTTCCTACTCTATTTTATGCTTTAATATGGCTCTGCAAGTGACCACTCACAGTGGGACACCATCGTTCCCAATTCTTCTGAACTTCAGCCAAGGACATCATTTTATAATTACTGAAATTCTAGACAAATAGAAATGCCTATGGAGAAACTGTGACTCCCTTCATTTGCACTCTGATTGAGACATAATTTTTAAGCTTATATATTTACCATTATTATTTCAAATGAGAAGATATTTTGGCCACAAGTGAAATTTTCAGACTGACTCTGCAGATATCATCAATTAACCTGCCCCGCCCAACCCCAATGTCTCCATTTAGGCCCCCTCAAATTTTGGAACTGAAACCCCACTGCCTTATCTACTAAAGATGTACCACTATTCCTAACACTGTACTTGACATGCATCAAGTATGTTTTTCGTGTGCTGAACTGCAGATCTGAACACTGGCAGGATTCCTCCAGGCACCTCCTATATTAAATCTGGTACAACCTATACAAAATCAGAACACTCAGTAAATTTAGCTCTACAGATTCAAAACTACATCCTGCTGAGTTTGGCTTTACTGAGCTTAAGGGAATTTGGAGCTATTCACTAAGGGGATGAACAGGATACTCCAATAAAATTATACAATTCTGCAATCTTCATCCCATATATGATGGTAATTATATAGTGCAGCACATGCAGTACTTACCAGTTGAAATGCAAAATTTGAAAAAATTATGTTAATATATTAAATTTTCAGTGAGCAGTCCAGTGATTGGTTACAGACTGGTATCCCTCATCAAAACCATAGTTTATTGATCATTCAAGTCACACAGTAGTGCAACATAGGTAATTACAAGGGTAACCATCTGATCAGTTTGACACAGGCATGCATATACAGCATAATGGCACACATTATAATACCACATAAACCAGCTGTAAGCCATCTATCTTACTTCTAGCAAAATACTTAAATCATTTACAGTTAGTTCAAGCACCTCTACACCACATTACAAGGATCAGTGCGGGCTTCTTCCTTGAACTGGATACCTTCCAAATGTAATCCCAAATACCCCACTATGTGGTCTAATCACCCTAAGGCTATACTAAGGCTATACTTTACTATTGGTAAATAAAATGGTCCAGGAGTTGCCACTTGCCACTACATTCCTCTCTACAGTTTAACTATCTCACCTGCCCTCCTGAAAAACAGGATAATTGCATCCAAATTACTTTTCAGGGATGATCCATGGGCCATACTACTACCTTCCACTGTTTCCAAACTGAGACACTAACACCTGCATTTTCAATCAACTATATAGAATACAAAGGAGCAGTCTGAAGGGATTAGTTTTGCTTTCAAAGAAAATCTACTACACTTGTTAATAATGTACTATTTGTACATATAAACTGACCTGGAAAACCAAAAATAAGACATAAGGAACAAGTTCTGCATTCCTTCTAGATAAAAAAAAATAAAAATATATTGAGCTAAAAAAACAATGCTTGCTTTCCTTCCCTTCTCTTCAAGGGCTAACTGTTTCAGAATATCACTTACACTTTTTTTTTTAATTATTATTATAATAATCCTGTCATTTATGCTCTTCTTGTAGTCAGAAGAAATGAAATAAAATAAATCAATGTTTCCAAAATTCTTCTATCCTTGCACTTAGAGAAAAAGTAAAAAGTACTTAAAGTATTTTCTTTTTAGGTACTAAAATGCACTTAAAAAAATTATGCCTCCACTTACTTAAAGACAAAGAAAAAAAAAATCAATGATAGGCGAAAAAAGAAAGTGTACGGCTGCTGGAAGGAGGGTCAGGCGACGAGGAAGGAATACAGGGATGCTGTTCGTGTTTGTAGGGAGAAAATTCGTGTGTCTAAAGCCCAACTAGAGTTGAAGCTGGCCATGTCTGCGGGAGACAATAAACAAGGTTTTTTTAGATATGTGAACAGAAAAAGGAGAACCAAAGAAAACAAAGGTCCGCTACTTGATGGGGAGGGTCTCCTCACAGACAATGACATAGGCAAAGCAGAGACGTTTAATGCCTTCTTCGCCTCTGTCTTCAACACTGATGATGGGCTTTGGGACCCAGGGTGCCCTGAGCTGAAGGACCATGACGGTGGAAATGATAAACTCCCAGCCGACCCTGAACGTGTGCGGGATTTGCTGCTCCACCTGGATCCATACAAGTTCATGGGTCCGGATGGAATTCATCCCAGGGTGCTTAAAGAGCTGGCTGACATCATCGCAGGACCTCTCCCAAATATTTTTCAACAATCTTGGGAATCTGGAGAGGTCCCATTGGACTGGAAGCTGGCAAACATTGTGCCAGTTTTCAAGAAGGGTAAGAAAGAAGACCCCAGCAATTACAAGCCTGTCAGTCTCACGTCAGTGCCTGGTAAAATTATGGAGAAGATGATCCTTGACGTTATTGAAGCACACTTAGGGGACAATGCAGTCATTGGTCCCAGCCAACAGGGGTTCATGAGGGGTAGGTCCTGCCTAACAAATTTGATTTCCTTTTATGATAAGATCACCCATCGAGTCGATCAAGGGAAACCAGCTGATGTGATCTTTTTGGACTTCAGCAAAGCTTTTGACACGGTTTCCCATAGGATCCTACTGGACAAAATGTCCAGCATACAACTTAACAAAAACATCATGCCATGGGTGAGCAATTGGCTGACGGGCGGGGCTCAAAGGGTTGTGGTAAATGGGGCCACATCTGGCTGTCGGATGGTCACTAGTGGGGTCCCTCAAGGCTCCATTTTAGGGCCAGTCCTCTTCAATGTCTTTATAAATGATTTGGATGTAGGACTAGAAGGTGTTTTGAACAAATTTGCCAACGACACCAAACTTGGAGGAGTTGTGGACTCTGATGAGGGTGGAAAGGCCTTGCAGAGAGATCTGGACAGATTGGAGAGCTGGGCGATCACCAACCACATGAAGTTTAACAAGAGCAAGTGCCGGGTCCTGCACCTGGGACTGGCTATACGTACAGACTGGGTGATGAGACGCTGGGGAGCAGCCCCGCAGAGAGGGATCTGGGGATTGTGGCTGACAGCAAGTTGAATATGAGCCAGCAGTGTGCCCTGGCAGCCAGGAGGGCCAGCCATACCCTGGGATGCATCAAGCACGGCATTGCTAGTCGGTCAAGGGAGGTGATTGTCCCACTCTACTCTGTGCTGGTGCGGCCTCACCTCGAGTACTGTGTGCAGTTCTGGGCACCACAGTACAAAAAGGACATGAAACTGTTGGAGAGTGTCCAGAGGAGGGCGATGAAGATGGTGAAGGGCCTAGAGGGGAAGACATATGAGGAGCGGCTGAGGTCACTTGGCCTGTTCAGCCTGGAGAAGAGGAGGCTGAGGGGGGACCTCATCGCAGTCTACAGCTTCCTCACGAGGGTGAGTGGAGAGGCAGATGACCTATTCTCCGTAATCACCAGTGACAGGACCCGCGGAAACGGTGTTAAACTGAGGCGGGGGAAGTTTAAGCTGGACAGCAGGAAGAGGTTCTTCACCGAAATGGTGGCTGCACACTGGAAGAGGCTACCCAGTGAAACAGTCACTGCACCAAGCCTGTCTGAATTTAAGAAGCGATTGGACTCTGCACTTAGTCACATGGTCTAAACTTTTGGGCAGACCTGTGTGGTGCTAGGAGTTGGACTTGATGATCCTTATGGGTCCCTTCCAATTAAGGATATTCTATGGTTCTATGATTCTATGATATCCCAAGATTTACAATACTGTCGATATTTCCAGCTCTAGCTTTCCTATTCACTTTACAGGTTTGTAGGCTAAAATGTTTATTTGATTAAAGTTCAGAATGACCTGCTGGAAGATCATCTGTACTAACACATTAGGTTCTCTTATTTGATACATAAAGCTGCTTGAAAGGCAAGTAAGACACTGTACACTCCCTATACTGACAGTAACACTTGAGTGTCACCATAGCTGTGAATTCTCTCATTTCCACCAAGTTTTCTGCTTTGCTTGGGAAACTTGTACTTCATAGGATCATAAGATCATTAAGATTGGAAAAGACCTCTGAGATCATCTAGACCAGCTATCCACCTATTTGCCCCCTAAATCATGTCCCTAAATACCACATCTACCCTTTCCTTACACACTTCAGGGACAGAGATGCCATCACTTCCCTGGGATTCAGAACTCTGACACTTTCAACGATTGTACAGTTTAGTCCTTTACAGTACAGCTTTGATTTAAAAAAATGCCTTTTTTAAAATGGCATTCATGAATTTGGACTAACCTCCTAAGAGTGCATAGAGACTAACATTCCAGAAACCCTGTGGGGGAAAAAAAAAAAAAAATCATTACCTTAGTACACTAGGTAAAATATGCTAATAATAATAACAACAACAACAACAATAACATCATTAACAGATGGCAAATGTTGTAGAAAATCTTTGGCCAATTTATGCAAATTGCTAGGCACCAAAACATTTAATCTGTATTCTTTAACACCTTGCCCTGAAAGGAGTCTTAGGGGATGTGACACTTAACAAATAGAGATTTACATTCTACATTAGAGGTCCTTTCAGTGTAATATTAAAATGTAGTATCTCTGGAGCTCATTTTCTTAGTTCAAATGGAGAGGTGCATAACCGTGATGAAATATGTAGTTAGCCAAGCATATTCCATATTGCTGCAGTATTTCTGTTTACCTAATGAGACACAAAACAGTGCAAGTCATCTGTTTTAACGATTTAGCTAGTGAAGTTAAATCACCCAAGCAGGTGATAATCACAGATTGACTTAGCTACAGGAAGAAGAGCAATCTGAGTACCTACAGAGAATCTCCTTAAATGTTTCATCTTTAAATCTTATTGTTATCATACACTATTATTTTGTTGTTCTTATTTGCCCTCTTCAGTAAATAGCATAGACTTGCTACACCCACTAAACACAGATGTGAAAGTTTCACCTAGAGAAAACAGAAATTTCTGAGTTATGCTTTAGTTCAGAAGAATCAACTACCTAACATGAAGACAGATTCCATAAAGTAGATAAGTTGCTATTGAATGTGCTGTGCCTGTAAACCTTCATTCTTATGCATAGGTAAAATACTAAAAAAATAAGAGAGAAAAAAAAAAAAAAGAAAGGTTTGGGGGTAGAGGGGAGATGTCACTTTATTAAAACAGAAGTAAAACAAACAAACAAACAAATAAAAACCAACAACAACAACAAAAAAAAAATGTGCTGCTCCAAAATTCTTGATCATTGTGGCTGTTGTTTCTTTTCTGGAGCTAGGTAGCAAAGGCTTAGTTGGACCTCAGGAAACACCTACAATATTATCCTAGATTAGACTGCTATGTTGGTATGATACCCATGCTGGTGTCATGACTCTCCCCTCTCCTACAACATTTTGTTCATATCTTTTTGCAGAGGGTAGCTCTTTCTAAAATAAATAAACAAATAAATAAATAAACAAAAACAAGGGACACACTCTGTTAGATATTGTCATTGTTAAGAGAAATAAGGAGCAAGAGTGGAGATTCTTTCTTTCTTTCTTTCTTTCTTTCTTTCTTTCTTTCTTTCTTTCTTTCTTTCTTTCTTTCTTTCATTCCTTCTTTCTTTCTTTCTTTCATTCCTTCTTTCTTTCTTTCTTCTTTCTTCTTTCTTCTTTCTTCTTTCTTCTTTCTTCTTTTTTTTTTTTTTTTTCTTTTTTCTTTTTTCTTTTTTCTTTTTTCTTTTTTTCATTACATAGATTTAGTTTTTACCTGGAACTTTTTACATTAGCTTTAACTCAGACTCAATGCTAATTATGGTTTCCCCTTAACTGGAGATTCAGCATTCATTACAAACATTGTGGTTCACCTCTACAGAAGTAAGTCTCTGGATCTAAGGTCACTGGTGAAATGAATACCATTTACTTTTACAAAATCTCCCAATTTAGACCACTTGAGGAGTCTGCGCTGATAACAGCAATCTCTTGTCTCTGTGTCATGTAGGACACTCAAGACTCATAATAAGTAAAAATATCATACTCTTCTCAAAGATTATCTATTCAATACATTATCTCCATGCATGAAATTTTCTCGTTGTTTCTCCAGAAAACACAGAAATGGAAAATTAGGGTAAATTCAGAACGTTGCCTAGTGACTTTTAGTATATGAACACATGCTGGTTTTACATTTAATAATCATCACTTGTTCTCTAATTAGGCAGTTAACTTTTCTCAAGCTCTTATCAAATATACATTGTTTCTCACATTAACATTCCCTGCTTGCTTAATTTTCAAACAAACCTTTTTAAGGATAGTCTCCACAGTCAGGTGGAACTTCTAACTCACTGTGAAAACAATCCATGTATTCCTTTAAATGCTGCTTCTTTGTTATACTTCCAAAAAACTTGACTACAATAAGATTGCAAATACTTTTAGACCATGCCATGAATATAACTTTACTGTTTCCTTATGATCATCTGTCTATTTGTCACTTGTCATCACCTGTCTTATGTAACTAAATCAATACTGAAATGCACTATGTTGACAACAGAATTTACTCTGTATCACTTCAGGTTTGCATGTATTCATAAACACACTTGTTCTTCAGCAACAAAAGATCAGATTTTTCTATTACCAAATTAAAGCCACTCTCCTGTATAGCATATACATTGAATAATTTCTTACCTTTACCAAAATATGCTACATGCACCAATCCTGAAGTGAAAGATTTTTTTTAAACTGTTTGGTATCAAGTACCATGTGCTGGTTCACATCTTTGAGACACTAATTATCTTTTCAAAATATATTTTAATATATCTCAGTGGTATGCTAGTCTGGTTTGTAACATAGGCTACTAGACGATGTGAGTAAATAAACTTCAATAAATAGCAATATGCCTTTTGGTGGGTCCAACATCCAGAAAAAAATGGCATAACAAAAGAACGAATGAAAAACAATTTTTATTCTAATTAAAATGGTATGGAAAACATTGATTAGCTCAAATTTAATGAGATAAATGCCATTAAAATCAGTAAAAGGACTTTATGCACCTGAATTTCAATTTATAATCAACAGTTCATCAGCAGCACCTAAGAATGTTCTTTAGCACAAACGTCAATATGTTTTTAACCATAAATGTACCATGGTTAATCACATTTGGCCTCTAAGATTAAACTTGTATGTCTCATAGGACTATTTTAAGTGCATGGAGGAGTCTTAGCAAGATAAGAATGAGACTGCTTTGTTACTGCTTTTTGATATACAGAAATTCAGCCCAGCTCCTGCTGTGCTGAATGTCTCTAGAATTCATAAGTGTATGGATTCAAAACACTTTCCTTCATCTCCCTTTAAAATGTCAAAAATTTTGATGTGAAATAACTCATTTAAAATGTGACTTTGCCAAACCTGTCTCCTTAATATTGGGAATACAGAGAAAAGAGGAGTCACTTTTTTGTACCGTGGGAAAATTTCCATTTTATTTGTTTGTGTGTGTGTGTGATTCTTCCAGAAAAAGTCATGGAACCACTTATAAACCTGGACCTTACCAAGCTAGAAACTAATAGAGGTTGTTTTAGTTGGATGGAGCCTTCCTTTTGCCATATATTGTATTTTTCAGAATGGATATGAAATTCACCAACATCTGTAAATTTTAGGATAATATAGGAAGGTAAAAACTTATGGAATCTCATGCTCAAAAGCTGTAAATAAACGTTACGATGAACTACAAGCTATCAGTTTATAACATAGCTTATTTTAATTAAGATTAAATAAATAATAATGTGCATTTTGGTGGGTTGAAAACCCAGAAAACATTGGCTTAATAAACATGGCTTAAAAAAATCAGTTTATAGTTTTAGCAGTGGTAGTAATAGTAGCAGTTTGAGTGTGGTCGCACAGAAGAACCTCCAGTCCGTGAAAAAAATAATTTTCTAATGCTCTGATTTTAACAGCTTCCTCTTCCACATGGATGTTATCGTTCTGAGGCCCAGCTATAAAAGATCCCAGAGCAGTTAAAAATTAAATGAACAATGAAGTACAGAGAAGATATATTCAGTCTTGAGCCCTTGACAATAATTATTTGGAGTTCTTACTTCTGACCTAAAATCTGACACTACATGAGAAATATTCCTGAGACTCGTCCCAAATGTGAAAATGATTTCCCATATATATAATCTTATGCAAATCTGTTGTCTATTTTAAACAAAATTGCACAATTCAAAATAACTGAGCCCACAGTAAAGCAACATTTTTTGTTGTTTCCAAAAGTCATAGATGAAGAGGGGAATCAGAAGACTGAAAATATACAAAAGATGCCAGTTCCATATTTTATATAATGAGCAGATATTAGGCAGGTATCAAAGTGATGGTAACAACTTACGAAAAACAAACAAACAAACAAACAAAAAACAGACGGAGAAAATATTGATTTAAAAATGTTTTGTGTTACTTGCACAATGTAGTTAGGAAAATGTTTGGTATACAAACAGCTGCTGCATTATAAGAAATTTTCACACTCATCCCAAAGGACATAATATTCCAAAATAGTTTTCTGGCCTAAAACTGTCACTCATGTAAAGAGCTTGCAATGCCCTTTAGCATTTTGAAAACACTATTAAAATAGCTTTTAATAACATCTTCACTTTCTGTCAGAGGCATTGGAAAAACAGCAATTTTTGATGTAAACTCTGGACATTATAAAACCAGTTTTTCATTTAAGCACTGTGCCATAGCAGTCATTTTCCTGTTTTTATTACTTGTTGGTCAAAATAGGAAAAAAAACATTTCTCTGGTCCTGAGATGAGATGGCATGGCACTGCTCATGCAGACAGCATCCTGGGCCTGTACTTGGACTAAATACTCTCAGATCATCATAGCTCCTATTCTCTTTCTTTTGTCAGAATTCCTAAAGTTTTTCCAAAGTTCTTGGAGTTAGGAAAATGTTCCTTTAGGAAGGTACTTTACAGGTCTCTTGCATAAAGCTATTAGGATGTGTAGAAGTTCTCACTGTGCAATAACCATGAGTTAGAAACAAAACACAAAATACTGACCTCTTTCTGACTGATTTCTGAACAGTACATGGTACTAAGGCTAAAGTAAACTAAGCCATTATGCTCAAGAAAAGAATAGAGTAATTCAATTATTTGAGAATGTCAATGAGTGAAAGTTAAATTTTCACTTCATCCCATAATGATAAATAATCAGCACCAGTAAGAAGAGTGAAAGAAACTTTCTGAAATATTCAGCTGTTTCCAGTTTCTTTTCTGTTTCTTCAGAAGTTGATTTTGAAATGCTGTTAGATAAATTTGAACAGTGGTTATCCACAAATTAATATATGAGCAAAAATTGGTCCTTCTCTTTTATAGAAAGGTTAACAATAATGGAAAAAAAACAAACAAACAAACAAAAAAAAAACTTTAAAAGTTTTTCTTATACCAAAATGCTTAAAATATTATATATTTTGCAGTGTAGGATGACTTACTGAGTCCTTGTCCAGTATTGATTTTTAGCACTGAAGCAAATAACCAAATCTTTAAAAATAGATAAAATAACAGTCATTAGAGAAGAGAGAATGTAACACAGACATGACAAGCACTGCAGTGGCTGGTTTAGGCTGCTAACTCTTTGGCTAGAATTCTCCAGTTGTGTTTCTCCCAAGACTTCTTAAAATAAATGTTGTAACTGTGTTTTGGAAAGAGCACTTAAAATCAGACTGCTCGAAGACAGAAAATTCACATTTCCCAAAAACAATTAGAATTTATCTAGCAGAGAAATCACCTATTGATGCTCAAAAGGAAAGTAAAATTATTTGACACTGTAGATGTTATGAAACTTACCTTTACTGTTTGGATGTAAGGATTTGAAGCTGAAAAGCAAATGCAGTCAATGTTATTTTCAGGAAAACAAAACAAACAAACAAACAAACAAACAAAAACACACACAAAAAAAAGCAAATATAACAAGTCAGTTTGATTTCTAGCACTGGAAAAAGCTTCAGAATCCAGTGGACTATATCACTTTGCAGGAGCAAACATAATATACACACAGGGGATGGAAAGGATGGTAACAACATCTCTGGACTGGATGAGTTCTTTATGAAAGCATTGGACAATATTTCACAAGGTGATCAGACCACCATGCTGAAACAAACGCTTTTTAAAATCATTTTCGCTGCAGCAAAGTTATGTAAGCAACTACGATAACTAAAATAGAAATAACAAAAATGAAAGAGCAGTAGAAAATCAAGATGAGAGAAAGAAACATGGTATATATTGGCTATGTAATCTGGAAAAAAAAAAAAAGGAAAGCGAAAGAGTGAAAGAAAGAGAAAGAGAAAGAGAGAGAGAGAAAGAGAGAAGGAGAGGAAGGAAGGAAGGAAGGAAGGAAGGAAGGAAGGAAGGAAGGAAGGAAGGAAGGAAGGAAGGAAGGAAGGAAGGAAGGAAGGAAGGAAGGAAGAGAAAGGAAGAAAGAAGAAAGAGAGAGAGAGAGAAAGAAAGAGAGAGAGAGAAAGAAAGAGAGAAAGAAAGAGAGAGAAAGAAAGAAAGAAAGAAAGAAAGAAAAAGAAAGAAAGAGAGAGAGAAAGAAAGAGAGAGAAAGAAAGAAAGAAAGAAAGAAAGAAAGAAAGAAAGAAAGAAAGAAAGAAAGAAAGAAAGAAAGAAAGAAAAAGAAAGAAAGAAAGAAAGAAAGAAAGAGAAAGAAAGAAAGAAAAAGAAAGAAAGAAAGAAAGAAAGAAAGAAAGAAAGAAAGAAAGAAAGAAAGAAAGAAAGAAAGAAAGAAAGAAAGAAAGAAAGAAAGAAAGAAAGAAAAAAGAAAGAAAGAAGGAAGGAAGGAAAGAAAGAATCAAATTGCAATACCACAAAACCCAGCCACCAAAAACATGAAGACCTGATCTTTTAAAGAGAAAAATCACACTGGAGGAACATGAGGTTAAAGGCTGAGTGATGAGCTAGATATGCCTTCCAGATAAAAGGGAAAGCCCAGAGTGAGTGTTCAGCTGCACTGTTGTGTCCTCATTCCACCTTAGGCTCGACAGATACAGCCTCAAGGAGGTGTAATCTGGATTCTTGCTCTCGGTAACTTGCTGGAAGAGATATCTCCCTGTTAAACAAACCCTCTAGAGACAAGATTCATTAAAATAAATCTCTGTGAATTCATATTTCTTTTTTTCTTCCCAAATACACATAAGGTCTTGACTGGATACTAACAAATACCACAGCATAACCACACTACTTCTATATCAGTGAATGCAAATTTGCTGAAGAACATTTCTAGTCACTGAGGCTAGCTGACATGGAATAACTCGTGTCCATACTAGGATGGTTTGCCTCCAGAAAAGAGGTAGGGCATCCAAACTGCCTATGCGGAAATGTTCCCTGGTACATTCTGGCTCCTGAGGCATGCCTGAGAAACATTTGGGAAAGCAGTAACTGTCACAGGCCAAGCATGGTCAAGGTCTTCCTCTAGCCAGTGGCTAGTGTAGATTAAAAATAAAACAAAACAGCCCTGGAATGTCTGCATATATTTTTGATTTCACTAGTAGAGCTTCCTGTACTACTATGTACTGTTACTAAAAAGTAATTGTGTTCAGTTACGTTCACTGCTGTGTTTTTTTTTTTTTTTTTCAGAGAACTGAATGCATTTTCACTGGTACTGAAGGTACTTAAATTAGCAAATTGTTCTGACCTCAGCAAAAACAGTAGGGGATCAAGATCAGACCTATAAAAGTCTTAGAAAGAAGAAAACTTTTGGATAAAATTAAGCTGATGGACAAAGTTAAGCAATGTTCAAATTTAAGTTTCATCTAATGGAAAAGACATGTCCAAGAGGAATGGAAGAAAAACTGATACCACTGTCAGTGTGCTCTCACAAAAAGATCAAAAGGAGTAGAGGAGTCCTTGGACCATAGATGTCTGCATGGATTGAATGTTAAATTGTATGACTGAATAAGAAACTGTAGACTTTGACATTATCAGATATTCTTATAGTGACCATGCAGAAATCTTGAAAATAAATAATAATAAAAAATTATTCAGGATAACGTTTCCAAGATTGGTGCTGTAAAGGAGAATTGAAAACTTAAAATAGATAAGGATGTTTAGAAATTATCCCCTAAAAAGGTAATTTATCAGTTTGTTGGAATAAGTGGAATATAAAATCAATAAACACTGATTTAGCAGTATTCTCTCTTACAGTAGATTTTCTGCCTCTGTTTTGGTTTTACGAAAAAAAAAAATGTTCTAGCTTATTTCTATTACTTACTTTTGCACTAGATACAGAAATTACTGGATAAAATTATAGCTTGATCATTCTTTTTCTTTATTCCTCTAGCACTCCTGATTAATTAGTCGAAAAACATGGTCAGAAAGTGTTCTAGAAAATATGCATAAATTTAGCTTTTATAAAATGTATAGCTCTAAAGATCAGACCATTATTAAATGATCTTAGTAGTATCAAATACTGTGTTCCCTCTTATGCTACTCATGTTTTGTTTTTTTTTTTCTAAAACAAACCAAAACAAACAAATAATCAAGCTAACAAACAAAAACACAAATAAATATAAATCCATGGAAAATGGAAAAAATAGCAACTCAAATTATATCACTCACATCAAATGTAGTTACACAACTCACTTGACTTTGCATCTATATCAGGAACTTTCCCTCTGGGCTGAAATTTTATTGTAAAATACGATTTCTTTTGTGGTTTGTAACATATAAAGAGAAAATAAAAAATCAAGCTAGTCATATTTGTTATCTACTGGCATTTATAAAAAAAAAAATATTTCCTTGATGTCCTTTTAACTTATAATTTGTCTGACTTTTGATTATTTCTGAGGGTTAGGAAAAAAATGAAAGGAATTTATTCCATCATAACAATGTGGTTACTTTGACTAAACAACCCACCTCCAGTACATACTTTCCGATCAGTTTTCCAAACATTGAGCACTAGGTTTATTTATCCTGTACACCTTTGGCAGTGTAACATTCTGAATGCTGTGGTTTTTTTTGTTGTTGTTGTTTGTTTGTTTGTCTGTTTTTTGCCCTTGTTTGCAAGACTGTGAATTGTTTACCAGAAGTTCCTGTTTCACAATTTCATGTTATTCCGCTGGGACACCGAAAAAATACCCAACAAATACTATGAGTGACTCACATGAGACTGAAGGCAAATAAAATCTTTTTTCTAGTAATGTTGTTGCTCGTATACAATTCTGCTGTCATTGTCTTTGGTATAAACTGTTTGTACCTTTACTGAGTTCAGCTTAATCTCTCTGGAACAACTGCAGTGTAACAGAAAAACTGTTAACCTCCAAATAATAGTCTGAAGTTTGATTTCTGTGAAGTACGATATTTGTAACTCTTTCAGAAATCATAGAGGGCCCATATTAATTTATTCGCCTAACGGCCTTTTGAAAAGCTAAACATCCAACATGTCACAGCTAAAGGTAAACCAGGGAGTGTAGTGTTACCTCCTGCAGTCAGTTCAAAGATCAAAGATTCTAGTGTTCTTAAGTCTTAAAAAAAACTTTACGATATCCTTAAAGGTTGAGAAAGTGTAGTTCTAACTGCCTTGGAAGACTGTATCTTTCTTCTAATTTTGCAATAGGTGCCCATTATCAGTTGTCTATAACACAGAAGACCATAATAGTAAAGTGTAGATGCTAAGAAAAAAAAAAAAAAAAAAAAAAGCACGATTTGCAGTGACCAAGAGGCAAGTCTGAATACAGTAAAACAGTGTATTACTTTGCTTCTGTACCCATGTCTGTCCCACAATAAACGTGAATTAGTTTTCCTTAATTTATGAAAATGTGAGCCACCTTATAGTTGCCATGGGATATTGGTGTGCTAGTTACTGCACATTGGCTAAACTCATTTGTTTTCTGAATCCTTCCTTGAGTAGTCAACCCTCCGATTACCCTGTGTGGTAGCACGTCTTTTTATGAGCAAGACAAGAGCTATGTGGGAAGGCAATTTAGTATCGAACAACATGCCACTGTGCAAACAAATATATTCCTTGTTCACAGCAGTCTGCAGTACATTACTGAGCAGCACACACTTAAGAGATGCCCTGTGCTGATTGTGTATCAACCTTGCACCAGGGCTCAGTCAATCGCTGTCTTTGTTGTTAGAAGGATGAGAAATCAAGCTGTATTCAGGAAAGCCATAGTGTGCTTTCTGCATTGATTTTTAAATCCCCAATGTTTTGTTTAGATGAGAGGATAACCTCAGTTTGTACAGTCTACTCATCAAAGTATCAGAGAATAAAGGTGTTGCTTTAAATACAAATCTGTATGTATAAGATATTGGAAGCCTTAGGAGACAGTCTCACCCTTGGTGGAGATGCAGTGAGCTGGAACTCAAAGGCGGGTTATTTTCCATTCGCCCTTGATTTGATGAATTACAATGTCATGTAGCAGCATACAGATTTATGAATTGTTTTTTGACTCACCCTTCTAATGCTATTAATTTATATTGATAAGTGAAATATTCATGTAGCTTTCAGCCCTACTAGACAGAGAACCTTGAAATGATAATGATACCCTGGGTTACATTTTCATTGAGAGATGGGATGTGGTGTCATTCTTTGTTGTTGCTTTCACACGAACACTAAAAATCCAATGCAACTGAAAGCATGCCTTAACAGCAGCAGGTTCTCTCTCTCTCTCTCTCTCTGCCAGACAGAAACAGCCTAAGAGGTGAGACAGGTAGCAAAGCAACAGAGATTAGGACAACCTAGCTGAATTGTGTTCCATGATACACTGGTGCTCACCTCAAAACTGCTAGGGACTTGTCTCCATAACTTGCATTCTCATAAGACCAAAATACCCAGGTGTATGTATTTCTTCCTATGATTCATTTTATTCCTCCCTCCCTGTACCTCCCTTTCCTACCTCATCTCTCCTTCCATGGATACTGCTATCTTCAGCTCTTTTGAAGCATTGGCTTCATCTGTGGTTTGAAGTGCTGAGCCCTTTGCACAGACCAGAAGCCTCTTCCAGCAGAAACCCTTTCAGATTTTATCACTCTTTCATCTTTTGACCTTTCATTGTTATCACTACATGTTATCACCCTACAAAAACACATTTTTGAAGATTCATTCACACTCCCTAAGCACCACACCATTAAACACATACCAGCATGGGCTTCTTAGAACTTTAAAATTTAGTTTCCTTAAGCTGGGAACCAAGATCTTGAAAAAGGTGGCAATACTCATACAAGACAGTAGAGGTAACTGATACGTGACCTGTGTAGAAACACTGAAACTAACTTTTTTTGTGGATTATTGCCACTTCCTCATAAGCTATGTGGTGATTCTTACCTCTGTGTTGGTTTATTCTGTGCATTTAAATGTATTAAAATGATGTACAAAACAACTTTCATGTCTAGTTAGTTTCCACAATTAAAAAATAATAAATTATCTTTTCATCCAGAAAACCATAAGATTTCAGGCATGTCTCCATATACCCTCAAGAAATAATTCGAAGGCTATAGATCAAAAGTCGTGGGCTTAAGAGCAGGTAGCAAAAAAAAAAAAAAAAAAGAAAAAAAAAGAGAAAAACACCTCAGTCTGACCCTATCCCTGTCCTGAGCAGGTTTGAACACAGTGTTCCCTGAACTCTAGAAGAAGCCATCTAGTCACCACCAGCAGCAAGAAAATAGTGCTCTGGGGAGCTGGTGATTCTGCAACTTAAGCTTGGTACATCATTTATATTTAAACCACTGACAACTGTCACTTCTGACACGTGTATGGAGCTCACATCCCTGAGAAAGTCATACAAATCGCTTTCTGGAAACTCAGCAATCAGGAAAGTAATACTGAGAATCAGGAAGTCTCTGATTAAAGATAAGTTTTTTAGCTTCATGTTTTGGCAAATAAAATCTTACAAAGACAAAACACACAAAGGCTAAATGAATACCTGTATCCCATTTATGAAAGGTAATGTCTTGTCAAAGCTGACTCTTTAAATTAACATGATCAGGCAAAAAACTGTCTTAGACATCCTCCATAGGCATATAGTCAATAGGAATATTCAATTAAGCATGTCTAGCTGAGCTAGAAAATAACTTCTGATGATCACATCTAGAAATTACTGTTTTTATAACCTGGCAGTTAGGTTAAAGTGACCTTTCAAAGAGGAAGCTAAGTTAGAATAAATAGTTTTTTTGTTGTTGTTTTTTGTTTGTTTTCAAGGATTTCAAGTAATTTGACAAGTTAGTGAAGCAGAAATGACTGGTTTATCAAATTATATCAAAAAAATGCAGCATTGTAACCAACCATGTGGAAACATGCATCAATTAAAAAAATTGAGCTAATAGGAAAAGGGATATCGAACATTCAAAAAAAATCACAAAATCTTTCTATTTGATATTTTACAATTTACAACCCCAAGCTATACACAGAAATGTGTGTTTGAAATACATGCATTTGTAAATTTAACATGAAATTACAAGGTATTAAAACTGTGGGAACAATAATCACTATTGTACCTGAAGTCCTCTGTATTAATTGACATGTGACTTCTGCCTTTGTAAGTATTGTCACAGAAATCATATTAATCACAACTACACAATTAAAAAAAAAAAAAAAAAAGGAGAGAGAGAGAGAGAGAAGAAGAAAAGAAAAGGAAATTCCTACTAATTGCCATTAGTAGGCCTCTTATGTATTTAAGATGATTATCATCTTATTTATTCCTGTCATGTAATTTTAAAAGGGAATTCACCTAGTCACCCAAATCTGTTGACATCTTAAAATTGTGATCTTCTTCATGTATATTCTCTGTCAGGAACCAGTAATGAGTTGCATATAATTATGCTGACTGGATGTTAATGTCTTATGTGACTTTAATGTAGAGATTCACATAACTGTAAATTTCAATGAAAAGTAAAATATGCCAAGCAGCCACCACAGGAGACAGAGATTTTTTATTTATTTATTTTTTAATATATAGAATAGTGTTGTTTAACAACCAGTTAGGCAGAGAACGTGACTCCTGGTTTTGCAGAAAGAGACTTAACAGATTTTCTTTTAAATTAAGAGGGCTGGATTGTATTCAGATTAGAGGGGGAACAGAAAGAATTTCACAGATTAGGTTTCTCTAGATCTTTTGAAAGGTTTCAGAGCAGAGATTATCTAAAAGAGCTAATAACCAAAAGCAGGAAGAAATAAAAGAGGAAAAGACAATGTGAGACTTGAACCAGTCTGGAAGTGCACTTGGAGGTCTTTCCTGATAAGCAGCGCATAAGGAAGCTCGCTCTTCTAGGTATGTTCTGTGACAAAACTTTCAGACAAATAATCCCTGAGGATGCGGGTAAGCACAAAACACAGCCTGCTTCTACCACTGTCTCAGGAGGAAGCAGAAAGAAGTACAGGGTTGCGGGGTGGTGATGGGGGAATGTGCCTGCAGTCACTTTAACATAAGGAGATAAGATGTTTTTGTTTCATTTCAGAAACTGTTTTATCAGTTTTGGAAACTATTAATTACTGCTTATCTTCTAATTTTCTTCAACTACTTTGAACTACTTGCAGTTCAAATTCTCCAGACAAAAATGCATTCCTCACCTAATAGTGTGTCAGCTCTATAAATTGAGGATCTGGGCCCTCTTCTTCTGGAACAAGTCAAGACTACCCAATGGATACAAAGGATGCAATCTGAGTTGCATATCTGGTTAAAAAGCAAAACAAAACAAAAACAAGCAAACAACAAACAAACAAACAAAAACAGAAGGGTCAGCTAATGGAGGAATATCTTCTAGGGATCACTGGTGACACCAAAAATTACATTTTTGGTTTGACATCCTGAATTCACAGGACAGTAATATCCCTTAATCCAGCAAAGAGGTGTAGGCTGCATACATGTTGCAGCTATTGTATTTCTCTGATCTTCACATATTTAGCTGTCAAATTCCTGGGCATAACTGGAGCTGATCCAAACATTTTTGTGTCTGGTGAATGAATGGCATGTTGACTAATATAAGAAGCTTAAGTGTTAATTAGTGAAAGAGAAATCAAAACAATCCCATTTCCATGCACATTATTCAGGTTGGTTATCATTCATTTCATTCTTTGTAGTAATTCCTCTGACAGATGAAGCTATAAGAATATGCTTGAGGGAGATGATGTAGAGAAATTATTTCCATTAGCTGGACAAACTTCTTGTTCTTAAAGCTATAAGCATAACAACCAGTTTTAAGTAAAACCTGAAATTATACATAAAGGGCAATGGAGGTGAAAAAGGCTATTAGGAATTTATGTAAAATTGCAATTTTGAAAATAAATCTGGAAAAGTAATAATAAAAGATAAAGTAGGTAGAATTTCTCTATAGATGTTATTGACTAGGCATGTATGTTTGAGAATTGAATTTATTCACAAAATATATATACCTTGGTGCTTTAATTAGCATGGTACTGGAAAAACAAAAAAAGGTGGAAGAGCTATTTGGCCAGGGGCATCAAGGGCAACAAGAAAGTCTTCTGTAGGTACTTCAGTGATTAAAGGAAAACTAGGAAAATTGTGGGCCCTCTCTTGAAGGAAATGGGAGGCCTGGTTACCTGGGATATGGAGAAGGCTGAGGTACTCAATGACTTGTTTGCCTCAGGTTTCTCCAGCAAGAGCTCTAGGTTAAACATAGCCCAAGTCCCAGAAGGCAAGGGCTGGGACTAGGAGAATGAAGAACCACCCACTGTAGGAGAGGATCAGGTTTGAGACCATCTAAGAAACGTGAAATTGCAGAACTCCATAGGACCTGGTGAAATGCATCTGCAGGTCCTGAGGGAACCGGCAGATGAAGTTTCTAAGCTACTATCCATCATATTTGAGAGGTCATGGCTCTTCAGTGAAGTTCCCACTGACTGAAAGAGTCAGAAACATAACCCTCATTTTTAAAAATGGAATAAAGGAAGTCCCAGGGAATTACAGGTCAGTCAGTCTCACCTCTGTGCCTGCCAAGATCATGGAGCAGATCCTCCTGGAAACTAATCTAAGGCACATGGAAAATAAGGAGGTGATTAGTGACAGCCAGCATGGTTTTACTCAGGGCAGATCGTGTCTGACAACTCTGGTGGCCTTATACAATTATGTTATGGCACTGGTAGATAGGTGAAGAGCAGCAGATGTCAACTACCTGGACTTGTGCAAAGCATTTGATACTGTCCCGCATGATAACCTAGTTTCTAAGCTGGAGAGGCCTGGATTTGACAGTGGGTAAGGAATTGTCCAGGTGGTCACACTCAAAGAGTTGCAGTGAATGTCTCAATATCCAAGTGAAGATTTGTAAAGATCTCGGGGGTCAAAACTGGGACCAGTGCTGTTGGACATCTTTGTTGACAACAACATGGACAGTGGGAGGGAGTGCAACATCAGCAAGTTTGCCAATGACACCAAGCTGTGTGGTGCAGTCGACACACTGGAGGGAAGGGATGCCATCCAGAGGGACACGGACAGGCTTGAGAAGTGTGCCTGTGCAATCCTCATGAGGTTCAAGGCCAAGTGCAAGGTCCTGCATCTGGACAGGGGCAATCCCAAGCACAAATACAGGCTGGGCAGAGAATGGATGGAGAGTGAGCCTGAGGAGAAGGACCTGGGAGTGTTGCTTGATGAAAAGCTCAACATGAGCTGGTAACATGCACTTGAAGCCCAGAAAGTCAGCTATATCCTGGGCTGCATCAAAATAAGTGTGGCCAGCAGGTTGAGGGAGGTGATTCTGCCCCTCTATTCTGCTCTTGTGAGACCCTACCTGCAGTGCTGTGCTCAGCTCTGGGGTTCCCAGGGCAAGAAGGACATGGACCTACTAGAATGAGTCCAGAGGAGGGCCATGAATATGATCAAAGGGACAGAACACCTCTCCTATGAAAACAGAGGGAGTTCAGCCTGGAGAAGAGAAGGCTCCGGGGAAACCTTGTAACAGACTTCCAGTACCTAAAGGGGGACTACAAGAAAGGAGGAGAGGGACTCTTTCTCAGGGAGTACAGTGATAGGACAAGGAGTAATGGCTTTAAACTGAAAAAAGGTAGATTTAGATTAGACATTAGGAAGAAATTCTTTACCCTGAGGGTGGTGAGGCGTTGGAACAGGTTGCCCAGAGAAGCTGTGGATGCCCCGTCCCTAGAAGTATTCAAAGCCAGTTTGCATGGGACATTGAGCAACCTGGTCTAGTGGGAGGTGTCCCTTCCCATGGCAAGGGGGTGGAACTAGACGATCTTTAAGGACCCTTCTAACTCAAACTGTTTTATGAGTCTTTGATTCTATGATTCTATGAAGGTATGTTCACCCAGACCTATGATCCTCATGACTATGTAACCATCCAAAAAGACAGAACAGCTAACTTCAGACTACCACTGGCTAGAAGTTTGTCACCTTAGTTTAAGCTGAACATCAGGCCTCCTTTCATAGCCAATGGAGAGATTAGAATGTCCTGTACTCATCCCACCTGCCTTATATGGCTACCTTAAGATGCAATGAATTATGCCTTCAAGGCTCTGGTCTTAAATGAATACAAAGATAATCCAGAGGACTAATTTAATTATAGAGAATTGCATCTTATAGAGTCAGAGTTAGGTGAGATGCATCTAAATTCATCACATATATTATGTACATATAAGCACCCAGTAATATCAGTCTAATTCTCCATATGAATTATGCTATGTAAGCATAAAGATCAGAAGAAAATCCAATGAGTTTATTTTCTAAATGTTGAAAGCAGATCAAGGAATCATTGTTATCTTCATTTTACAGATGGCAAAGGAAGTTAACTCTCAGTTATTTCATAAATAAATAAATAAATAAGACTGAGACAAGGAGATAACTCAGCTAAAGGCAAAAACATGGATAATTCATATGCAAATTATGCTATAAATATATATTTAGTATATTCACCCTTGAAAAATATTACAAAGAGGTTTTGTAGAAGCCTTTTAAAAAGCACTGTGCACAGCCAGCCCTGATGTGAGCAGCATGTGCTTTACAATACTCCCTCTCTGGCAATGTGCCTTACTTAGAGTATTGAGGGAAGGCAGCACCTGGCTAATTTACAACCCAGATAATCTCCTTCCAGATAACTGAGGCTGTAAATGCATTAGCATTTTGGTTTGGAGGAGTAGTGAGGTCAAACAACCAATTCCCCATACTTCATATTAATTCAGTTAGCAGAGCAGTTTTGATATTTTCAAATTATGTTCCTATGAAGGAAACTCTACTTCAGATATGCATCAAATACATTCAAATCCCAATGGAAACATAAGGGTTTGCACCAATGATTGGTAAGTTGAGTCAGCTCTCATCCGCATGCATGATGAGTACGTTTTGTTCCTATTAAATTTATTCTAAATCCCCCAAAACACATAGAATGTAGATGTAGGGTCCAGCTGCTTCAATCTTCTGATCTGCTCCTACTGTATCAAAGCAGTTCCTACTGCAAACACATCCAGAACTGATTCTTACATCACTGAAGATATTGTCAAAGCCTTTCCTTCTTTTGCAGTATGTTTAGTATCCTAAAAGCTCTACAGCTTCCATGAGCAGCTAGTCCTGTCTTCTATTATACTCCATATATTTCCTACAACCTAAGCTGAGTCATTCCCATATTTAAGTCTGTTACTTCTCTTTTCCACTATTCACATGGAAAACTAGTTATTCACCACTTCTATACTGCAGATTTCTATATGCTTGAAAACTGTTAGCATGCCTAAATCTCCCGTAGTTTTTTCTTTGTTATTTTGCACAGCCCCAGTCCGTGTAATTTTCCTTTAGAGAAGTAAATCAAGAAGAAAGCCTTCAACAGATTCAAGAGTTGAATCCATTTCTCTAAGTCTTAGTCCAATGCTTTAATCATAAGTCTGTCCCTCCTTTCTGACATGATAACTGTCTTGCAAGGTCATTTTGTTCAGATTAGGAGTAATTTTAATTTTTCATGTGAAATATTGCTAGGCCTTCACAGTAGGAATTTACATTGGAAACACTCATTTCAAAGTTTTTTTTTGTGTTTTTTTTTTCATTTTTTGGAAGATCTAAAAATAATATTCATAAACAACATGCTTTGAAAAAAATACAAAACAAAAAAGAAACTATAGTGCTGAATAAAAAGGAAGAAAAATATTAGTCAGTTTACAAGTTGCTTTGATTAACTTTTTTTTTTTTTTTGTGCACCCAGGAAACATATTTCAATTTTGTCAACAAATCAATAATCCTTAGATATTTTTTGGAAAAAAAAAAAAAAAAAGAGATTCCAATATGGAAATTCTAAACTGCATCTTCTCAAAACTGACTACTACTCATCATTCTGTTTTAAATCATTTTCGTTTCAATGGCTGTTATCAAAATTCATTTCATATTATAGGCAAATAGAGACACTCATGGCATGGGTTTGATTTTGGAGAGCTATATTAAAATTATAATGGAAATTACAGTTTGACCAGCTGTTCATACACCCTGCTGTTTGTCATTTCTCAAAATTTGACCAGCCAGATGGGAAAAGCTACATAGGGTAGAGAACCCAAGCTCTGAAATATAAAAGAGAAACTACAATTGACGAAACCAAAATTTACCACCTAGAATTTGAAAATTGATGGTCAAAAACATTTACTAATTAAATTACATTTAGGTAAATAAATAAAGCATCTCTTGAATTAAAATTGAAAACAACAACAACAAAACACAGGCAAGAACATAGGGTATTCTAAATGTACCAATACGGTTGTGATTGGCACAAACACAGCAGATAAAAATGTGATTCCAAAAGGCAACTGATCAGGGTGTTTGAAGAATGAAAATCAGTCAGAAGGATGCACATTTGTGGAAACAAGATAGGTAAAAGTCATCTTTCTCAAAAGTCTGCAGATTTTTTTTGTCTTCTTTTTTTAAAAAATATACTGACAAAAAGAGGTGTTAAACTATAGGAGTTTTTTCAGACCAGAGGGAAAAAAAATAAATATCACTGAATGGAAGATATCTTCACAGATAGATGGTAGTTCTCGCTCTCTCTTTTTTTTTTTTTTTTTTTTTTGGTCACAATCTCAAAGCCTCATAGTAAGGTTTGGATGAGAGATTCACTTGTGAGCTGTGTGATGCTTCCCCAAACATTCTTTTTGAGCAAGCAGCTCCAAGTGCATTTTATTGCAGATTACTGTCATGGTAATCCAAATCCTGAAGGGAATGTTGGAAGAGACAGTTTAGACACACATCGCTGATCACACATGACATGCCAGTCCCAGCACCGGCATACACTCCACACCTGTGGCACTGCTGTCATTGTTGTCCAGAGAGCTGCCCTGTGAGCGTGGCTTGCCCTTGAAGAGTTACAGGATGTACCATTCCCATTGGCCTTTGGCCATCAGATGATAGTGACCTGTGACTCATAAGGTCAGAAATGCAGGGTAGTCTGGTCTACAACAAATGTCCTGTGCCTTATTTAGGCTTATGGTTTGAGAAAAATCAGGGCTTTGGGGTTGTTTCAGACTGACCCAAGAGGTGACCAGGAAGCAGTGACTCAGACATTGTGTCATCAGCATCCTCCTGGGTCTGTGGGATGAAGAATGCTCCATTTGGGAGCCGTCCCCTATTCAGGTGGAAGATGTACAGACAAACTCTGCAGAAAATATGTTTTGTCCCATGTACAGTATACATAGAATATGCAATGCATCTATGGGATGTATATCTCTGCACTTACTTGTGTAACAAAGTAAGTTAAGCCACAACTCACTTTTTGTTTCCATTAGAATAGTTGGAAGCTACTCTAATCGATGTTTGTTTCCTACGATAGTATCATTTGTGTCTCACATTTCTTTGGGCGTAAAAGCTTTTAGAAATACTAACCTAGGATAATAAGCCATTTATACCTTTCTACTTGGAAGATCCATAAATTTATGTTTTTCCAACCCTTTCTAGATTCCCTAACCACAAATGAATTAAATAGGGCATTTAGGATTGTTTTAATTACTGGTGAAATTGAGAGAAAAATGTTAAGAACAAAACTCATATTGAAATTTTCTTTTAGTGCTTTTAAACTGAATTTCTATTCTATTTTTACTCTTTTATTTCTGCTTGAGCTTTTTATAATTATGGGGCTTCTTCTAAAGCATAAATAAAAGCTCTCAGTGTACATGACAATGACTGTGCATGAGAATAACTCACATACAAGGGTTTTAACATTTTCTTTCTTGCTACCGGTTCACGAGCATATCACTATTCAGTTTAGCAGAGCTAAACACTTGTGCTAAGGTCTAATTGCAGTAGATTAACAATACTGCTTCACATCAGAGCTCTGCTGCTCAGCCACATCCTTATTTTATTTGTGCACTGTGGTCACCCATGTTCCTACACAGTCAAGTCTCATTTCTCAGCTTTTTAACTTCCATGAGCACTAAAATTAACTTTAGAAACCACACTAACAGAACAAAGTCTAGCCAGGCCTGTTCCATTTTGTTCTTCTTTATTGAATCGTGCCTCAAAATTGGCAGTTGCATAAGAGTACGTGACTAGACTGTCACATTGTGGAAACCTGCTTGGTATGCTTCTCACATCTTCCCCAGGCTTTCTATCACTTAGTACCGACAGCATGAATGGATGCAAAGATTTACTGACTGACACTGCAAAGTCGCAATTGTCAGGAGAGGTAGACACCCTAATGATGCACAGTGTTGCTGAACCTAAAATGGAGAGAGAAAGGGAGAGAGAGAGAGAGAGAGACATTGTTTCCATGGATACACAATAATACTTCTTCCATATCTCTTCTTCATACTGCCTTCCCATCTGTGTCCATTCTGCAGATAGCAGTTGATTATGTCTCATTAAGATATTTAATGACTCCCAAGTTATTAATTAGTGAAGATTCAAATAGGATTGTGTCTTGTTGTAAACATTACTCATACAGTAATCTTGAAATATATTACATAAAGCAAATAATATCACCCCGTACCTAATTTAACCACATACACATCAATAAACCTTGGAAACTAATGCAATATAGTGTTTCAGTACTGAGTTTTCTGCTCCAGACTTCCTTGCAATGAACATTACTTGTTACACCAGGGCACTGAGGAACAGAGGTTCTTGGACTCTAGCTATAAGCATCTGGCTGTAGTATTATTGAAATCTGAAATGCTGAAATAATAAAATCAAAGTAAATCACCTGGTTAAGTCAGCCCTTGGAGCAAGCCATACAGCCCATTTACAAGTATTATGTAACCCCTAAAATCAATAGGTGTTGGTGTCCATAGCCAGTCAACAGAAAGAGACAGACATCTTCCAGGGAGATTACAATCCCCCCTGTAGGATAACCTCCTCTTTCTCATAGAGTTCAGATGTGCTGAAACAAGTCTTCTAAAGCCAACCACATACTAGAGCAGTAGAGCCAAATTGTGGTACACACAGGTGGTGATCTGACTTAGGCTTGTAACTTCTAAAACTGCTCAGTAACCTCTTGCCCACTGTTGGCTACCTTACTGTGACATAAACTGTGCTGTGGCATGTAGAGCAAATGCATACTTGCAGAATTAATACAATGTAATAGAGTAGCAGATTAAATCAGATGGAAAGCATGGAGGGTATGGTGTCCAAATAACGTCTTTTCACATTTTGAAGGTGAAAGTGACTCACTTAGATATCTTGCCTTTAGTGGTGTTCTTTAATGAGAATTCCTTTTATGTGATTCAGTGGATTTGAGTATGTTTATCAATATCTGGATTATTCTTTAATAGTTTAGTCATGGTCCTCCGGAGGCAACAGCATTCATTCCACTGACCTCAGTGGATTCTTTTTCATGGAGGATATAGGTATAAAAACAGTGAAGATATAGTTAAATCATTTGCAGAGTGTATATATTATCTTCCTTAATAAACTGCTTTATACTAAGTGACTTTAATTGTTTTCAGAAATATGTAAAGTTGTTGGAATATTTGTACATAAAATTACACAAATCAGCTCTAGGGTGAAAATATCAAGATGCAAAATAACTAAAAGGACTTGAAGAACATCTTCTAGAGATTACACATGCTTTTACAGCACAATTTCATTCAATGCTACTGGGAAATACTCCTGTGATAAGAGTCAGAGACCTGCAGTTTTGTTACAAGATGTGATTAATCTTTAGTGAATGTATTTGTGGTGCAGAGATACAAGTGTCCCAAGAGCTGCAGGCATAAGACTTGCAATTCATTTCCCTGCTGAGCAAAATGAACTTTTTCAGCCTTACTCCACAACTCTTACTGGTATTGAGTAGGCCTTTAATTCATGTGAATCATCTCTGCATACAGTGAATCATCTCATATGAGAGCTGCAGAGGAGTTTCCTAGTTGTCTATTGCCTAATTTGAGAAAGACATACAAATAATTACTAAATAATGTCCAAAAAGACTGTCTTGGTCCCTGAGAACCACCAACCTTTTAAAGCACAGCACAAACTCAACAAAATTTGTCCCTGAATTTTAGAGTGCAAAGATGGTGACACCTAGCTGTGATTCAATTCCTCTCTCCGTTTGACTAGCAAAACAAACTATAAGCATACTAGACATTTATCAGGTAGGATAGAATATATATAATTTGCAAATTAATGTTCAGTTCATGAGAGTAACTGCAAAATTAGTCTCTGACTGGAACAAATTCCTGAGACAAAATAAGGAAATAGGCTTTCAAGTTGGGTTTAGCTCTTCAGTCCCTCTGGTCTAAGAAATATATATGACTGTAAACAAAACAACTTCCAGTTCAAACACAAACATCTGTAAGATGACTTACTCAATCTGGAAAACTGACCTGAGGGACCTGACCTTCTATTCTTTTAGTTCCCAATTATATCAAAAACATTAAAGTATGCTTCCATCTTTACAAACAGCATGTTCTGTTAGCATCATATGGGTGTTATCATTAGACAAAATACAAAATAGAACAAAATAGACTTTCATGTTTTCAGCAGAATTTTCTAACGTGCCTCAGAGGATAAGGGATCTTACAGCCAGGTCCATTTCATTTAGTTTTAACCTCTTAAAAATTAGGTGTCTGGTTAAGCTAAATTTCATCTGGGTCTTTTGGAAGACATAAAAACCTTTACAGAGCAATTCTTCCTGTCTCTCTTAAGAAACTCTGGATCATGCTCAGGAAGTCCCTTCATTCTTCCTAGAAAATAGATGACACATGTAACAACCTTAGTCTAGACATTTAATTTTATGACAGACAAAGTTAACTGAAATATAATTCATGCATTCTGTTCTATTTAAGGGAACTCTTATCCTTAACTTCTGTTGACATATTCCATAATACCAACCACTACAAAGATGATCTGTAAGTCCCTAGAATGCAAATTAACCCTAAGGTCTTTCTTGAAGACGGGTTCAAAATGTATTATCCAGGAATACATCTATTAATGTCTTCTGCAGATAATTCAAGCATGTGCCATACCCAGGTGTTTTGCCCGTCTTCAATATTACATTTTAGTCAAGAATATCCTTTTCTTCTTGGAAAGTAATCAATCCCAGGGGAAAAAAAAAAAAAAAAAAAAAAACAACACTTGAGGATTAAGGTGACATGCAGAATTTAATTGAAGCACCTCACCAAAAAAAAAAAAAAAAAAAAAAAAGTCAGTTCAACATATTCAGCACATGCTTGCAGTTGCAACAAAAATTACAGACATTTGAGGAAGTTACCTAAATAGAAAAACATGTACAATCCCTATCTGGGACACAAATGTCAGA